>NC_057811.1:52902650-53139693 GCF_018294505.1 Triticum aestivum
TTTTATATTCCACACTAGTTAAATCACAGTAGACTAAATTTCAAAATTGGGTCAGTCGATTTTTCAGAGCTCGCCGGAGTTCGCCGGTGCGATCGAAGGGGCTCGGGTGGTTGTGGGGCCTCGCCGAACGAAGAAAACTCGACGCGGGTGGGGGTTGGGGCAGGGGTGGGTGTGGGGGTGGGGGTGGCGGAGGAACATAGGCGGTGGGGGGCGGTGGTCCGGCCGGCGGCCCGTGAAGTGTTCTGTATGGGAAGAATCAGAGAAGAGGAAGAAGAAGGGTTAGCAGACGTAGGATCTTCATCCAACCGGCCTGAAATGGTCGAGAGACAGCTGGGAGTTGCATTCTTAATGCGCTCTGGTTCATCATGTGTGGGCACTGCGCAACCAACATTTTATTATCCAAAATCTGCTTGCTCTTCTTTACCATGTTCCTCTTCCGTTCTTCTTTAATATGTACACTCTCCGTTCCTAAATACAAGTCTATGTATAGATTCCACCATGGACTACATATGGAGCAAAATGAGTGAATCTACACTCTAAAATGTATCTGGATACATCTGTATGTGAGCCATAGTGGAAATCTCTACCAAGACTTATATTTTGGAATGGAGGGAGTATGATAGTAGTACAGTATGTTCCTTGTACTGAAGATGAGCAGGGACATTTGCAGTGTAGAGGTCTATAAAGTCGGTTGTGATGGACACTTTGAGCCTCTTTGATTCATAGGATCTTGTAAACATAGGAGTAGGATTTGTAGTGGCCTGCCCACTTGAATCCTATAAGAATAGCAAGGAAATGCGGGGAGCTGTGTCGCCTTTGAGAGTTACCCTGATATTAACAGTACCGCACCTTCACTTGAAGAGAGCTGGTATCCAAAGCCTTTCTAGCCTTACCGGCAATACTAGCACATATATTCCAGCAAGTTCCACTTTGGTGATTTTACTCTGATGCTTAAGGTTTCCCGTTATATCTACACTATGATCTGTGTAGCTGCTTTGTGTCGCACTAGCAGCAGTCCACTCTTGAAGCTAAACACTGCAATGACTTACAAAATTGGCACCAAGGCATTTAGTGCTATTCTGGATGCAATGAAACTCATACGCTCCCCACGTGTTGATTCTTGTTCAGAATATGATCCTAATGACTATTCTAACCTCGAGGAGTCAAAGGCAGATGGCCTGTCCTGTTCACCCATCAAGGTGCCTGTTCTAATTTGGCAATGTTTTATTGATTGCGGGTATCTTGCATATGTTGTCTTGCATTTCTTCTACTTTGTTGCACCGCCATCTGCTTAGTTTACTCATCATATATGTCGAGATGCCATGCCCATCCATTATCAATACATATTCCATCTGTCATCATACCATGTTTTTCCACTCAAATGCTGTACTTGTGCATCAGATATCAAAAAGGAAGAGGGTGATTCCCGAACCTGAAGGAGCACCAGCAAAGTCCTTGAAAAACATGGTGGTGCCGGAGAAATCAGACAGCACCCCACTTATATTGGCTGTACAACCAGTGACACAAAACGTAGGACCGACTCCAGCAGACTGTACCCATACTTCACTGGCCACACCACTAGCCCCACCACACAGGACCTGCACTCCAGCAAAAGGTATACTGATTTCATTTGCCATAGCACCAGTTGTACCACAGAAAAATCCCACTCCAGCAAAAAGTACAGCAAGTCCACCGGCCGAAGACCTATCCCAACTGCAGAGACGGCCAATTCCTGCAGATTGGAACCCCATTCCATTTATTCCCAGTTTAATAGACAATGCTTTCAATGTTGTTAGGGACTACGTGCATATATTCCCACCATGGGAAGATTATTGTGAAGACAAACACCATTTTCACATCTTCCTGTCCAACTTACGTATAAGTGCTATTATTCATGGTTATTATTTTCCTGTTTTCTGATGATTGAACACATCAATGATTTACATTACATTGTTGTAACTAGGCGAGGGTCAATCTAGATAGTCATGACGAGCAAAGCTTGCTTGTGCTTTTCAAGGAAGCATTGCAGCAGTATCGGTGTTACCTGAGGAAATCACACTTTGATGGCAAGTCTATAAACGAATTTCCGGTGAAGTCTCCTGTGCTAAATTTAGAAGACATTGAATGGAAAAACCTTGTTATGCACTTGTCTCGTTCCCAGGATGAGGTACTATCTATGAAATCAAATGACAATTTGAACTTCTACTTTTCCGCATGTGCCTTACAGATCTTTTTTGTAGGAAATCTGCTCGAAGAAGAATTCCGGTTTGACAAGAACGACAGGATATCGCAAATATGCTGCCCGCTGCTTTGCTCTTGTTAGTACCTATTGTCCTGTATCACTGTACTTGCATACATACCTGGTTCATTATGTGACAGCAGTATGCATGATAGCTTGATTATCAATTGTTCGCTCCAAATTATCTGATCTGTATGAATGGTTACATTAGTGTAGAATATATCCAATGCTAATGTTTTTTAGCTCTGCATTGTTCTTGTAAGTACATGTTGTCCTTTATCAGTGTACTTATAATGACAGGTAGTTGTTCATGTACCATCACTCTGCAGCTTATTTTCCTTTGCCCTCCATTTTCTACACATCAGATCTATATTTACTCTTACCATAAGGTTGGTACTGAAGAAGTTTCGTTGTGCATTGCTCTTGGCTGTACCTTTTGCCTGTATCGCTGCACTTATATTTATAGCTACTTGGTTATGTGGCATCACTCTTCATCTTATCTTAAATATTCTCCATTTTTTCGTATATTATCACATCTATATTTACTCTTAACAAAATGTAGAATAAAGGCAATGCTTTTGAAGAAGATTCTGTGGTAAAACTTCTTGAATTGCCCCCCCATCAGCATGGACAAGGCCTTTATAGAGCCTGTCTCCACCAATAATGTAAGTTTGTCCATCTCAAGCCTTCAAACTTTGTTGTATATATTTGGTTAGGCATGACTACAACAGCTGTTTATTTTTGGTGTTTGCATCAAATTGCTTGTTTAAAGTTTATTATGTAGTTCATAAACAAAAGTTTGTCCTTTCTCAATTTAAGTTTTCAGTTGTACAACCAAGTTCCTTCTTCATACCATGTAAATTAAACTATATAGAGCAAGTGATCTTCTTTTGCACTGCATGTATGCTTCTGTTCTTCATCCGTAATCCAGTGGTGTGGTGAACCTACCCACTACAGCACAATGTCATATTCTGCAATGTCTTAACTATGAACAATGTCATATCATTCTACTATTATTTAAACCGTCTCTTTATTTGCCAATCTGAAATGGTATAAATTGACAGCACACTAACCATTGATACTTATGAGTTCTTGATCTATAATCCAGTGGTGTCGTGAAGCTGCCAACTCCTTCACAATGTCATTTCCTGCCATGTCTTGACCTGAACAATACCATATTGTGTTAATGCAATTTTAAACTGTGTCACTTTATTCGTCAGTAAGAAATGTGATGAATTGTCAGCACTGATACTTTTATGTGCAAAACATGTCATCTGTCTGCTTGTTTATCTTTCAGAGTGAGGAAGATATAAGTGTTGAACAAGCGCAGTCTCATCATCTTGCTCAGCTGCTTGCGATGCAGCTCCCTAGCAGGGCTAACCTTTCTTGAACTCTATTGAAGTGCTGTCGGTTTTGTATATTATTTTGTCGGCGTGTTTATTTGCACTGGTGGCGATATTTGATGACCAGTGTATGTAATCTCCTGTCTGCTTGTGCTTTATTATCATAGTGGCAAACTTTGATGCCCAGTGGATGTAATATGTCATAATTTCTTTATTGTATAGTCTAGGTTTTTTCTTATTCATGATGCTGCAGTTATTTTACTGTATATATATCCTGTCTTCGCAGTAAATGATCGGGCCGTCATGCAATCACAATGTACGTTGGGCCTGAAACGTGCCGAACAGCTCACGGGCCGGCAGCAGCCCGAAATGAACCCCGGCCCATGATTGTGCGAATCAAATCACGGGCTTTTAACAGGCCAAAATTGTCTCGGTCCTTGTTTGGCCCAATCAGATATCGGCTGCGAGCAGGCCGGATGCAAACCGGGCCGTAGTTAGGCCCAACTATATGACGGGCTTTTAAAAGGCCGAAATTAATATAGGGACGAAATGTTAAATGGGCCTTTAACAGGCCAAAACTAATATCAGGCCGAATTACTAAGTGGGCCTTTAGCAAGTGGGCCCAAAAGCATAGTGTCCAGTTGACGGGACGAATCTGATATGGGCCATAATTAAGCCCAAAGCCTCTTAAAGGGCCGGACCTGATCTGGGCCGTAATTTGGCCCAGAACGTGGTAGGCTTTTAACGGGCCGGATCTCATATGGGCCACTATTAGGCCCGGAGCGTGGCAGGCCATTAATGGACCGGATCAAATATGGGCCGGCATTTGGCCCAAAACATGGCAGCCAGTTAATGGGCCGGCCTACTAGGGTCCTCAAAATCTTGTGGGCCTACAGCTGGGCCGGCCCATTAATGTTGGCGAAATCTCGTGGGCCTTTAGCCGGGCCGGCCGATTATGATCTGCAAGAATCTTGTGGGCCTTTAGCTGGGCCGGCCCATTATGGCACACAAAAATCTTGTGGGCCTTTACTTGGGCCGGCCCATTATGGCCCGCAAAATCTTGTGGGCCTTTAGCTGGGCCAGCCCATTAAGGTCCACAAAATCTCGTGGGCCTTTAGCTGGGCCGGCCCATTATGGTCCGCAAAATCTTGTGGGCCTTCAGTTGGGGCCGGCCCATTTAAACTTGATGGGTCGGTCCACGTGTCAACATATCATAGGCGCGTCTCGCCCATTGGATGAGTGACACCTGTGCCAACGCGGACCTGACACGTGTCTCCTCCAGCCAATGATGATTTTACACGTGGAAAATCCCCGTTGGTCGGGGCTGTTAACGGGTTATCGGATCCAAAACCCGACCTGATAGCTTAACGGCGTTCTGTTATGGTGGATGCCACGTGTCGGTCACCCTTGACGAAAGCACTTCTGTGACGCGCGATTTATCATCATGGAAGTGGACACTTCCGTGATGATAATTTTGGTAATGTCATGGAACACTTCTACGACAGCATAGGTATGACTATCTTGATTCTGTCATAAATTTGTCATGGATGTACATGCATGACAAAAAACGCGACCTACTGTGACAAACACGTATCATCACGGAAGTGTATTTTTTTTGTAGTGTGAGGTAGCCACCAGACCCCGTGCGATGGTGATGCTCCTTCTTCGCGGCATTTATCTTGTTTGTCGTTGACATCTTCTTACTCTTGTCCAATGTCTTGTGGGCCACAAATGCGTCCCGGTGATCTCTGATCTTCTCATACCGGCCGGTGAATTCTGGTGTCTTTTCTTTGTCGACAAACGTTGTTTTCAGCTCATTCTTCCACCTCCAGAATAGATCTGCCATCTTCTTAAGAGCATGAGACTTGATCAATGGCTCTTTAACTGGCTTCTCCGGATCCTCCTCTGGCGGTAGGGTGAAATTTGCCTTCAGCGCGGCTCAAAGATCATCTTTCTGCCTATCATTGACATGACACCTGAGGGTCTTCGTTCTTAGGCTTATACCATTGGTGGATGCTGATTGGGATCATGTCCCTAACAGGAACCCCGCACTGAGGAGAAAATGCTTCCTTGGTCCGGATGGGTTCAATTGGTTGGCCATCGCGCGCGATTGCTGTGATCGTGAACCTTTCATCCGAGCGCAACTTTTTCTTCGGGCCTCGTCTCTTTACCGAAGTTGTGCTCGATCCGGAGGGCTAGAAAAAAAGAAAGACAAGAGTTAATATGTGTACATACCAAAACAATGAATGCGTCAATTAGCTAGTCAGCACAGGCTTAATTAATATATATACATGGCCGGACTCTGCTCGGTCACCGGAGACGTCATCACGGTCTCCTTGCACCGGCATTCGGTCACCAGAGCCATCATAATCATGTGCTTCCTCCTCCATTGTTCAATAACCGTAGCCTGCTTCACCCTCTCCTTCCAGACCATCAGTTTCGTTGAGATATGACATGACATCACCTCCGGCTGCGATTATGTCCCCCAACACCTGTTCTGCTTCCTCGTCTCGGCCGTGCTCCATAGTTTCTGCAAATATTACAACATGGCAATTATTATACAAACATGACAGATGGATATATTAGTGGCAAACGTAGACCTAGCTAGCTAATCACAACAAGAAATCATATTAGTGGCATCGACGCTTCTCTAGGGTTTGGGGTGGCCTCGGCAACGCTTCAAGGGTTCGGGGTGGCCTCGACGACAATGCTCTTTTAACTAGGTAAATTTGGGTGACCTCGGCAACGCTTCTAGGGTTTGGATCAACTTGTGCACATTGCCAGACCCTCGACCCTCGACCGCTCAGCGATCCACGACCCTCTACGTACCCTATTTCCCGACCCTCGACCCCCTCATGTCACGTTTGTCTAGTGTCAAAGGATTCAACATAACCATGTCTTCATCATTAGGCGAAAGTAACAGGCGCATGATGGTATGAAGTTTTGCAAAGTTGTTCTGGAACGGAGTCCCAGATAGGAACATTCGGGACTCCGTTCCAGAACAACTTTGCAGAACTTTGTACCAACATGCCCCGGTTACTTCCGGCAAATGATGAAGGCATGGATTTCTTCAATACTTTGACACTAGGCAACCTCTCGACCCCTCGGCGATCCTCGACCCTTGACCCTTGAACCCTCGGTCCCTCGACGACCCTCAAACCCTCGACCCTCGACCTCTCGACCCTCGAATCCTCGGCGACCCTCGACCCCTTTATGACCCTCGACCCTCTACCCTAGCTAGTTCCCGACCCTTGCCCCTCGAACCCTCAGGGACCCCTCCCCCCCTCATGTCGAAGTTATCGGGGAGGGGGTATATCGACCCCCCCTCATGTCGTAGTTATCGGGGAGGGGATATATCGATAACGACATACCCTATAAAAAATAAGAAAAGGAAGGAGAAGAAAAAAATGGAGAAGAATAAAGGAATAGAGGAGAAGAATAAAAAATAGAATATTTTCTATTTTTTTCTTCTTCTCCTCTATTCCTTTCTTATTCTCCTCTTTTTTAACTTTTTTCCTCTTCTTATATATTTCTCCTCTTCTTCCTCTCCTTTTTCTTTTCCTTCTTCCTAAACTAAACATAAACTAAAATCATCCTAAAACTAAACGAAACTTCTCCTCCTCCCTTTTTTTTTCTTCTTCTTCTTTTTTTTCATCCTAAAACTTTATGAACAAAATTACAATAGAAAAAACAATAAAAATTCTATGAACAAAATTACAACAGTAAAAAATCATAAAAATTCTATATAAAAATGACATATTCTTTGCATATGAACATACAAACATTTGCATATTCTACAATAATATCACCAAAAAAATCTATGAACAGAAAAAAAAACCTAACTTTTGCATATGAACATACATACATACATGATCATCATCATCTACTACTACTACAATATGAACAAAAAAATTATATATGTGAACAGGGCCTTCGTCATCGGCGTCGGGGCGGGTGGCGGCGTTGGGGCGCGGGGGGGGAGAGGAGGGGAAACAGCGCGGTGAGGCTCACAGTGCAGGCAAGCGGCGGCGAGGTCGGGGCAGGGCGCTCGGCGTGCGCGACGGCGAGGTCGGGGCAGGGCTCGGCGAGGTCGGGGCAGGGTGCGGCGAGGCCGGGGCAGGGTGACGGCGACGACGGAGACGGCGGACGGGGGCGGCAGCCTAGCGGCGTCGATGTCGTCGGCGTCGTCGGGGTGGCAACTGCGAGATGAGAAGTGAAAATTTTCACAAGGCTTGCTTATATACACGAACCTTTAGTCCCGGTTGGTGGCACCAACCGGGACTAAAAGGGGGGCATTGGTACCGGTTAGTGCTATGAACCGGTACCAATGCACCCCTTTAGTCCCGGTTGGTGCCACCAACCGGGACCAAAGGCCTTGTGCTGCCCGCGTCAAAAGTTTAGTTCCACCTCGCTAGCTGAGAGAGCTCGAGAGTGGTTTACAAGCGCTGCTGCACCCACCCTCTCGAGCTCCTCTCAATTGCAGGCTTTCGGGCCTAACGTGTCACTGTCTGCCTGTGGGCCTACTGGGCCTGTTGCGTGCCTGAATCCTGGCCCATGAGTGGGTTTCTAGTCGTATTCAGGCCGTGGTGGCCCAGTAGGTGGCACTTTTTTTTTCTTTGTTGCTTTATTTATTTTATTTTGTTTCTACTTACAACAAAATACTTACTATTGCTATTTTATTTTATTTTTTTCTACCTATTTATTTAATTTTATTTTGTTTCTACTTATTTATTTTATTTTGTTTCTACTTATTTACTTTATTTTGTCTCTACTTATTTATTTTATTTTGTTTCTACTTATTTATTTTATTTTATTTTTGCTTATAATGTTTTGAACACAAATTACTTTGATAATTTTACTTGCATAAAATTTATATAATTTTAGTTTCAATAATACTAGAGATTTATAAAACTTTTTAGTTGATTCCTTTTGCTATTAGAGTTTCATTAATGTTTTCTAGTTCATTGTTTTTTCTATTAGAGTTTCATTAATGTTTATTTTGTTTCTACTTATTTATTTATTAATTTTTGTCTTTTTTATTGATTTTATGAAAATTATTTTTTGCTTTTAATGTTTTGAACAGAAAATACTTTGATAATTTTAGTTCCATAAATTTTATATAATTTTAGTTTCAATAATACTAGAAGTTTATAAAAGCTTTTTAGTTGATTCCTTTAGTATCGGTTCTAAGGCTGTTACAAAGGCATTTCATTTAGTACCGGTTCTAAGGCTCCCCACGAGCACCTTTAGTACCGGTTCGTGGCATGAACTGGTAATAGGGTTTTTTAATTGATTCTTTCTGCTGCTGTTTTTTAGTCCCACCTCGCGAAGCAAGAGGCACTCGCAGCGGTTTATAAGCCCTGAGTGCAGAGACGATATGAAGGAGAGGTGCAATGCTCACCTGCACGTTGCTTAGCTTCAGGCCTTGAGGAAGTGGTGTAGACTGCATGGAGCTATCACGGTTTCGGACGAAAACTGCACATAGCTCCGTGCAGTCTACACTATTTCCTCAAGGCCTGAAGCTAAACAACGTGCAGGTGAGCATTGCGCCTCTCTTTTATTTTGAGCATTGCACCATTCAAAGCCACATCATCAATTTACTGATTTCATTTGTTATTTTTCATGCATTTATTGATTTTTTTAGCTATAAGACCCTGAAATTCGAAAGCATTTCAAATGAACTCTGAAAAGGTTGAAAGTTGGCATGGTGTCATCATTTCACCCACATAGCATGTGCAAAAAATTTGAGAGGGTTACGGCAAAAACTAGATGCACTTCGTGTACAAAACGGACAATCTCTTTTGAAGTATCAGGGTTTCATACGGAAACTCATCTGTTACAAAGCGATTTCATTTTTTTGAACTTATTTGAACTCCAGATTTTGTGTGTGTTCCAAATGCACCATTCAAAGCCACATCATCAATTGTCAACCCTTTCTGACTTCATTTGTTATTTTTCATGCATTTAGTGATTCTTTTGAGCTATAAGACCCTGAAATTCGAAAGCATTTCAAATGAACTCTGAAAAGGTTGAAAGTTGGCATGGTGTCATCATTTCACCCACATAGCATGTGCTAAAAAGTTAAGAGGCTTACGGCAAAAACGGGATGCACTTCGTGTACAAAATGGACAATCTCTTTCAAAGTACCAGGGTTTCAAACAAAAACTCATGTGTTACAAAAGGCATTTTATTTCTTCACATGTTACTGCAGTGATATTCTAGATCAAAGGCATCATCATAATAGTTGTGCAGAGAAAGTCTTCACTTTTTCTTCGTTTGTGTCTTTTTCTTATTGCGTCGTAACCATGGATATTCTTCATCGTTTAACAGGGTGCTTGGGTCAGCCTTGACTTTGAAGGGAGGAATTTCATGAAATTTTCATAATCTTCAGACATGTCTGTCTTGCCCTCCACTCCCATGATGTCTCTTTTTCCTGAAAGAACTATGTGGCGCTTTGGCTCATCGTATGATGTATTCGCTTCCTTATCTTTTCTTTTTCTTGGTTTGGTAGACATGTCCTTCACATAGAAAACATGCGCCACATCATTGGCTAGGACGAACGGTTCGTCAGTGTACCCAAGATTGTTCAGATCCACTGTTGTCATTCCGTACTGTGGGTCTACCTGTACCCCGCCTCCTGACAGATTGACCCATTTGCACTTAAACAAAGGGACCTTAAAATCATGTCCGTAGTCAAGTTCCCATATGTCGACTATGTAACCATAATATGTGTCCTTTCCCCTCTTGGTTGCTGCATCAAAGCGGACACCGTTGTTTTGGTTGGTGCTCTTTTGATCTTGGGCGACATCTAAAATGTATTCCCATTTATCTCGTATCCTTTGTAAGTCAATACAATCGAAGATGGTCCCCTGGACAACGAGTACAACTCATCACAAACAGTGTTGTCACCTCTGAGACGTGTTTCCAACCAACTGTTGAAAGTCCTAATGTGTTCACATGTAATCCAGTCATCACACTGCTCCGGGTGTTTGGAGCGCAGACTGTTCTTGTGTTCGTCGACATACAGGGTTACCAAGGTAGAGTTCTACAGAACTGTGTAGTGTGCTTGAGACAAAGAATGCCTGTCCCTGCATATTTTTGAGTCCCCTCCAAGCAAGCCTTTTCCAGTCAGTCTCCCCTCATACCGCGATTTAGGGAGACCTATCTTCTTAAGGCCAGGAATGAAGTCAACACAAAACCCAATGACATCCTCTGTTTGATGGCCCATGGAGATGCTTCCTTTTGGCCTAGCGCGGTTATGGACATATTTCTTTAGGACTCCCATGGACCTCTCAAAGGGGAACATACTGTGTAGAAATACGGGGCCCAGAATGACAATCTCGTCGACTAGATGAACTAGGACGTGCGTCATGATATTGAAGAAGGATGGTGGGAACACCAGCTCGAAACTGACAAGACATTGCGCCACATCACTCCTTAGCCTTGGTGTGATTTCTAGATCGATCACCTTCTGAGAGATTGCATTGAGGAATGCACATAGCTTCACAATTGGTAATCGGACATTTTCCGGTAGAAGCCCCCTCAATGCAACCGGAAGCAGTTGCGTCATAATCACGTAGCAGTCATGAGACTTTAGGTTCTGGATCTTTTTCTCTGAGCAGGCATTCAAAGAATATTTCCTTCTCTTCTTTGGTGAGAGTGTAGCTGGCAGGACCTTCATACTGCTTTGCAAGCATGCCGTCTTTTTCATGCAAACATTGCAGGTCCTCCCGTGCCACCGGTGTATCTTTTGTTTTCCTATACACGCCCAAGAAGCCTAGCAGTTTCACACAAAGGTTCTTCGTCACGTGGATCACGTTGATTGCAGAGCGGACCTCTAGGTCTTTCCAGTAGGGTAGGTCCCAAAATATAGATTTCTTCTTCCACATGGGTGCGCGTCCCTCAGCGTCATTCGGAACAGATAGTCCGTCGGGACCCTTTCCAAAGATTACGTGTAAATCATTGACCATAGCAAGTACGTGGTCACCGGTACGCATGGCGGGCTTCTTCCGGTGATCAGCTTCACCTTTGAAATGCTTGCCTTTCTTTCAACATTGATGGTTGGTCGGAAGAAATCGATGATGGCCCAGGTACAAATTTCCTGCATTTGTCCAGGTATATACTTTCGGTGTCAGCTAAACAGTGCGTGCATGCGTTGTATCCCTTGTTTGTCTGTCTTGAAAGGTTACTGAGAGCGGGCCAATCGTTGATGGTTACAAATAGCAATGCGTGTAGATTAAATTCCTCCTGTTTGTGCTCATCCCACACACGTACACCGTTTCCATTCCACAGCTGTAAAAGTTCTTCAGCTAATGGCCTTAGGTACACATCAATGTCATTGCCGGGTTGCTTAGGGCCTTGGATGAGAACTGGCATCGTAATGAACTTCTGCTTCATGGACAGCCAAGGAGGAAGGTTATACATACATAGAGTCACGGGCCAGGTGCTGTGATTGCTGCTCTGCTCCCCGAAAGGATTAATGCCATCCGCGCTTCAACCAAACCATACGTTCCGTGGGTCACCTACAAACTCAGCCCAGTACTTTATCTTGATTTTTCTCCACTGCGACCCGTCAGCGGGTGCTCTCAACTTCCCGTCTTTCTTACCGTCCTCTCTGTGCCATCGCATCAACTTGGCATGCTCTTCATTTCTGAACAGACGTTTCAACCGCGGTATTATAGGAGAATACCACATCACCTTCACAGGAACCCTCTTCCTGGGGGGCTCGTCGGCAACATCACCAGGGCCATCTCATCTGATCTTATACCGCAATGCACCGCATACCAGGCATGCATTCAAATCCTCATATGCACCGCGGCAGAGGACGCAGTCATTAGGGCATGCATGTATCTTCTGCACCTCGAATCCTACAGGGCATACGACCTTCTTTGCTGCGTACGTACTGTCGGGTAATTCGTTATCGTTTGGAAGCTTCTTCTTCAATATTTTCAGTAGCTTCTCAAATCCTTTGTCGGGCACAGCATTCTCTGCCTTCCACTGTAGCAATTCCAGTACGGTACCGAGCTTTGTGTTGCCATCTTCGCAAGTGGGGTACAACCCTTTTTTGTGATCCTCTAACATGCGATCGAACTTCAGCTTCTCCTTTTCACTTTCGCACTATGTCCTTGCATCAGCAATGACCCGGCGGAGATTATCATCATTGGGCACATCGTCTGGTTCCTCTTGATCTTCAGTAGCTTCCCCCGTTGCCGCATCACCGTATTCAATGGGCACATAGTTGTCATCGTCCTCTCCTTCTTCATTGTCTTCCATCATAACCCCTATTTCTCCGTGCTTCGTCCAAACATTATAGTGTGGCACGAAACCCTTATAAAGCTGGTGGGTGTGAAGGATTTTCGGGTCAGAGTAAGACTTTGTATTCCCACAATTAGGGCATGGAAAACACATAAAACCATTCTTCTTGTTTGCCTCAGCCACTTCGAGAAAATTATGCAGGCCCTTAATGTACCTGGAGGTGCGTCTGTGACCGTACATCCATTGCCGGTTCATCTGCGTGCATTATATATAATTATGTGTGTCAAAAACCATTATAGATTTACATGGATAGATAAGTGACCAAATTAATAGAAGTTCATCATCACATTAAAACCAAAGTACATACATAGTTCTCATTGAACAACATGTAGCTCTCCAGAGCATCTAATTAAACCATACATTGAAACTATGTAAAACCTTTCAATGCAACAATAAATGCGATCATTATTGCAACCAAGGTAACAATTGATCCAACGGCATAATGATACCAAGCCTCGGTATGAATGGCATATTTTCTAATCTTTCTAATATTCAACCGCATTGCATCCATCTTGATCTTGCGATCATCGACGACATCCGCAAGATGCAACTCCAATATGATCTTCTCCTCCTCAATTTTTTTATTTTTCCTTCAAGTAATTGTTTTCTTCTTCAACTAAATTTAACCTCTCAACAATAGGGTCACTTGGAATTTCCGGTTCACATACCTCCTAGATAAATAAAATCTATGTCACGTTAGTCGGGATAATTGTCATAAACAATAATTGAACCAAATAGTTATAAAGGATAATATATACCACATCTGAATCATAGACAGGACGAGGGCCGACGGGGGCGGATACCGAAACCATCGCACTATATAATAACAAGCAATAATAAAAGTAAGAAATTTAGACAAGTATCTATCTAAAGTAAGAATTTTTTTTCTTTCAGAAAGTAGATAAGAACAAGAGGCTCACCACGCTGGTGCCGGCGACGAGATCGGCGCGGGCGATCGACGGCGGTGAAGACGGAGATGGGACGTTGTCGGTGTCAAAACCGGCGGATCTCGGGTAGGGGGTCCCGAACTGTGTGTCTAAGGTCGATGGTAACAGGAGACAGGGGACACAATGTTTACCCAGGTTCAGGCCCTCTCTATGGTGGTAATACCCTACTTCCTACTTGATTGATCTTGATGAATATGAGTATTACAAGAGTTGATCTACCACGAGATCGTAATGGCTAAAACCGTAGAAGTCTAGCATGTATGTCTATGGCTATGAGTCCTGCCCTCTACAGTCCTAGCCCTCTGGTTTATATAGACACCGGAGGTATCTAGGGTTACATCAGGTCGACTTACAGAGAAAGGAATCTTCATATTCGATCGCCGAGCTTGCCTTCCACGCCAAGGAGAGTCCCATCCGGACACGGGTGGAGTCTTCGGTCTTTGTATCTTCACAGCCCATCAGTCCGGCCCATGGCTAATAGGCCGGACGCCCGTGGACCCCTTAGTCCAGGACTCCTTCAGTAGCCCCCGAACCAGACTTCAATGACAAGGTGTCCGGCGCGCAGATTGTCTTCGGCATTGCAAGGCGGGTTCTTACTCCGATGACTTCAAGGTGATGTATCCGGCCTTCCATTTAATGTCGTATACCTCGGCTTCTGTGTATCAACGACTTCAGCTTCCACGTGTCAAGCGAATGCGAGAGGTCAGGGTATTTTTGCACATAACACCCCGACCGTGCAAGAAGTAGTGTCTATTTAAAGAGATTGGATCTCAGTTCCATTCGGCACCAGGCGAAAAAAATCCTCAGAGATTGCGAGGAAAGACCACTCCAACATGGCTCTCACTCCCAGCTCCTCCTCCCGCCCTCGCAGCCCAGATAAAGGCGAGTGGGAGAGGTCCTCTGTATCCCATGGTGAGCTGGAGAAGCTTCAAACACAGGGATTTCTCCCCCCTGTGGATCTAGTCCCCGTTCGAGCGGGGTTGACTTCCTTCAATGGTGGGGCCTAGGCGGAGAATTTCCCCAATCCATCTAAGGGAGAACGAGTGTGCTTCGTCCCCTTCCTGCTAAGAGGCGTTGGGTTTCCAATTCACCCATTCCTCAGAGGGCTTTTGGAGTACTATGGCCTCCAACTGCACAACTTCACTCCGGCTTCCATTCTGCACATGCGGGTTACGTTGCTCTTTGCGAGCTATTCCTGGGTTGTGAGCCCACTTTGAATTGTGGAGAAGACTATTCTGCCTCGTCCCGCGTAATCATGAGGGATCAATATTTGAAGTGGGCAGAGCCGAAATATGGCGCATCACCGAGACCGGATACCAATCCGGCACACCAAAGAAGGCATCCGAAGAGTGGCCTTCCGAATGGTTCTATATTGAGGACGTCGCACTTCCAGAACCAGTTCGGAGAGGTCTTCCTGAGTTCACAAGCGTTCCTTTGAAGAAACGCCACAGCTGGCGCCCTCGGAGCCTCGAGGAGGAAGATAGCGCAGAAGTTCGCCAACTCTTGAGCAAGATAAGGACGCTCGCCCAGTACGGATTCTCGATAGTCGAAGTAATGGCGACCTCCATAGTGCGGGGGGTTCAGCCACTCCAATACAAAGGGCTTCCCATGTGGCACTACAATGGGGAGGATGACGCCTCCCGCTGCGGCAGAAAGGGTCCGGACATCCCCGCCGCTCTGGCCAAAATATTGGGCGAACTGTTCAAAGCGGAGGAAGAGGAATTCCTGTGTATCAAGTGCAGAGAAGGATTTTCCATGTACACTCCTCCTAGCTGGGTAAGCCCCCAAATCCTCTACTCTACTCATTCCACTCCCTGAGCTACTTTCAATGAATATTAACCAATCCATTTATAACAGCACTAGCGAAAGATTTCCGAAGGGCTTCACAGCCCCGCCCCGCGGCCCGAGGGCCACAATCGTGACCATGACCCCGGATTCAAAGAGGATCCGGATATATTCGTGGTGCTCGAGGACGGGGTGTTTTACCAGGAGAGCTATGACGGCATAGAAGTGGCCATCATCGCCGATTATCCCGGTCTTCTCCCTGCTTCACACGTAAGTAATAATTAGACATCTCATCCGAAAGAGTTCTCTCATTCTGCCTCACCCACCGCACCGTCCTGTGCTCAAAAGGGGAGGTGTTCGGCGCATCATGCTGCCCCAGGGGTATCTCCAAAGGGAGGGGCCCCCATGCCGGGCAAGCCTTCGAAGAGGAAGGTAAACAAAGATACTGCCGAGCCTTCCTCGAAGAGGTATGGATTCACAACAATGTTCAGTCGCGTCCAACTGTGACTCCTATGTTCATCCTGCATCAGGAAAAGAGTTCGACGGACTGTGTCCGGGGACCCGGCCAGTCATACTCCCAATAGCCAGGATTCGGTCCCAGCCGAGGATACGGGGCCCGATATGGGAGTGGCGCCGGACTGTCCTTCCGCTGAGGGCTCGGAAGATATGTCCGTCACCCATTTGGAAGTGGAGAGCGCCATGAATCATCGGCGCCGGAGGGCCGTTTTACGAGATCCCCGCTTCTCAAAAGAAGCGTTCAGTGCCTTCAGCTCGGCTGATGCAGACATCCGGGCTGCTCGAGATGGGCTTAGCAGAGCCACAGAGCAGCATTTAAAAGATGTGTAGGTAAGTTTACTTTGTCCAAATATGATAAACATGTGCCAGTAGCCCCCGAGACTTGAAGCAGTTGGTACAAATAATTTAAGGATCCTTGTATAACCAGGTTCTTACGGAGAAGAACGACCTGCCAGCCCAGGAGCTAGAAATGTGTCGGACACAGCTAACTACTGTTACCGCCGAACTGGAAAAGTCCAAGAAGGCGTCCTCTGTTAATATTTCCCTCCATCAAGAAACAATAATTATATACCAGTTTGTGCTAATGCCGTTGCTTATCTCACAATAGGGTCGTTAGACCAATTGGAGGAGAAATTGAAAGCCGCTCAAACTGGCAGAAAGAGGCAAAAAGACTACACGCCGCAGGCGAGCGCGTTCTGGCCCGAGTCAAAGAGGAGAAAAACAAGCTCCAGGATTCAAACACTCAGTTAGGCGAGGAACTGAAAGATGTGCGGGCCCAGCTGGCCGACTCCGTGAAGGAGAATAAAAGGCTTCGAGGCGGCATATTCAGTATGTGGCCGAAATTACCTTATGACAGTTCGGAGATGAAAGGAACTGATAGAGTTATGTTTGCAGGTATGCTGAAGGGTCGTCCCAAAGAGGAGATGTTCAGTCTGTCGGATGATCTGCTGCAAGGGTTGTTGCAAATGCACGAGCAAGCTTGGCAGGCAATGCAGAGTGTTGCCAAGGCCCTATGGCCATCCACCTCCCCTTCAGGAAATATGGAGGAGCTTGTAGAGCTATTCAAGGGAGCGCGGCGGCGTATCCGATTATGGAAAATATCGGCCTGCCGGGAGGGTGCGCGAGAGGCCTGGGCCATGGAGAAAACACAGTATACCAAGCTTGACCCGAATCGCATGGCCCGGGTCGGACCTTTAGGGTCAGATGGAAAAGAAGTGTCCACTAATTTGGTATATGACCAAGTAGCAGTAGCTGCCAAATATTCCCAACAGGATTGTAAGTTAGACAGCCTGTTGGACGGTATAGAGGAGGAAATTTATGAGTCCAAGTGACTATGTACTTTCCTTGATATATGTAACTCTAGCTGAATTGTAAAACGATTGTCATGGCAGACCTTTTCGCTTCAACCCCTCGACCCGAAGATGCGGAGTGTTTCCGAATACCAGAGCGGCCGAATGGACCGGGGTATGCGTGGAAAACAGGCGTAGGGGTCATAGTTGCTTGAACAGACAAGCTGTATCTGTCTACTTATGTTATATTACATTAAGATTGTAAGAAACATCTTCCAGAGAGAATAGTTCCGTTAAGGGTTCCTTTCCCTGGGTGTGGATTCGTTAATGTGCATGTCCGAACGGTGATTAAAAAATCACAGTATATGTAACTTCTAGAGGTTCACAATGGAGTGAATGCGAAAAACATCTTTAATCACCGACCGAATATTCCCTTAAGAACGCTAGCTTTCGGCTTCACCCAGTCTGAGGTACACATCCGGATGACCCGACAGTAACAATCACAGAGGTGCTCCCTTTATGCCCTAGCCAAACTAACGGGAACGTAGGGCATAAGCACAGGAGCCAGGCAACCCAGCTTGGCCAAAACATAAGTCATATCGATGCATATAATGGCGAAGAAAAGGTACATATGGGAAAAAACGCATATGTGATGAGCTTGATGCTCGGGAAATAGTAATGGCAAGCTTCTGTCCAGGAAGCCCCCATGTATAATGGACGTACATACTTGAAGATGTATGCGTCAGGGGTGCACGGTCTAACCGCACGAAAGCTTTAAGGCTAAAGAGAAAAACAAAAAATAATAAAAAATGATGGAAATGACGGGGAGAAGGAGATGAATAAAGAGTTCGGCGCTAGGCATAGAATCTTCGGAGTCTGGCCGCGTTCCATGGGTTCGGCTCTAGTTGATTGTCTGACGCATCACGCAGGCGGTACGCTCCTCCGATGAGAACTTCGTCAATTGAAGGGACCCTCCCACTTGGGCTTGAGTTTGTTCTTTTCCTTCTCCGACAGGCGTAGAACAAGTTCGCCAACGTTATAAGTCTTGGCCCGCACTTCTCTGCTTTGATACCTGCGAGCCTGCTGTTGATAAAATGTGGAACGGGCTTTTGCGACGTTGCGCTCCTCCTCCAGGGCATCTAAGCTGTCCTGCCGATCAAGCTCGGCCTCTCTCTCTTCGTACATGCGCACTCGAGGTGAGTCATGAATAATGTCGCAGGGTAACACTGCCTCTGCGCCGTACACCATGAAGAAAGGTGTGTATCCGGTAGTGCGATTGGGCGTGGTCCGCAGCCCCCAGAGTATGGAGTCGAGCTCCTCAACCCAGTGCTTGTCTGATTCTTTCAAAGACCGCACTAGTCTAGGCTTGATGCCGCTCATAATAAGACCATTGGCTCGTTCGACTTGACCGTTTATTTGCGGATGATAGACAGAGGCGTAATCGAGCTTGATGCCCAGATTAGCGCACTAGGCTTTCACTTCGTCGGCTGTGAAATTGGAGCCGTTATTAGTGATGATGCTATGTGGAACACCATAACGGTGCACAATGCCGGATATGAATTCTATCACCGGCCCGGACTCGTCCGTTTTAACTGGTTTGGCCTCGATCCACTTAGTGAATTTATCCACCATGACCAGCAGATATTTTTTCTTATGGCTTCCACCTTTAAGGGGTCCGACCATATCCAGTCCCCAGACCGCGAAAGGCCAAGTGATGGGGATTGTTTGTAGGGCAGTGGGGGGCATATGGCTTTGATTGGCGAAGAGTTGGCATCCAACGCAACGTTGGACAAGGTCCTGTGCATCTGCTCGGGCCGTCGGCCAATAAAACCATGTACGGAAGGCCTTGCTGACAAGGGCCCGAGCTGCAGGGTGGTGCCCGCCGAGACCGGCATGAATCTCAGCTAGGAGCTGCCGCCCTTCCTCTTCGGAGATACATCTTTGAAGGACTCCGGTAGCGCTTTTCTTGTATAGCTCTCCGTCGTGAACCTTTTAGGCCTTCGAACGCCGGACAATGCAGCGGGCCTCATTCTGATCCTCGGGGACTTCCTTCCTATTGAGGTAGGCCAAGAAGGGTTCGGTCCATGGGGCGATCACTGCCATAATGAGATGGGCCGACGGTGTTACTTCGATGGATGAGCCCCCGATGATCTTGGTGTGTTCGAAATCTGGGGTTGTTTTCGGATCCGGACTAGTGTTGCCGTTCTCCCCTTGCCACACCACGGATGGCTTTAAAAGCCTTCCCAGAAAGATGTTAGGTGGGATGGGGTCGTGCTTGGCACCAATGCGAGCAAGACATCTGCCGCTTGATTACTTTCTCGGGCCACATGATGAAAATCGATCCCCTCGAACCGAGCCGACATTTTTAGGACGGCATTACGATAAGCCGCCATCTTCGGATCTTTGGCATCAAAGTCTCCATTTATTTGAGATATTGCGAGGTTTCAGTCCCCGTGCACTTCCAGGCGTTGTATGCACATGGAGACAGCCATCCGAAGGCCATGCAACAAGGCCTCGTATTCGGCTGCGTTATTGGAGTCTGTGTATAATATTTGGAGTACGTACTGGACGACGTCTCCAGTGGGGGACGTTAAAACGACGGCCGCTCCTAGTCCTGCGAGCATATTAACCATCAAAATACATAACCCAATTGGAGTATGTGCCGTACTCTTTGGGGAGTTCGGCCTCTGTCCATTCGGCGAGGAAGTCAGCCAGTACTTGAGATTTAATGGCTCGACGCGGTTTGTATGTTATGTCGAATGGAAGGAGCTTAATGGCCCATTTGGCAATCCGGCCCGTAGCATCGCGGTTGTTTATTATGTTATTGAGCGGTACTTCGGAAGCCACCATGATCAAACACTCCTAGAAGTAGTGTCGTAGCTTCTGGGATGCCATGAAGACCACGTATGCTATCTTTTGATAATGAGGGTACCGGGATTTGCATGGTGTGAGGATAGTGGATACGTATACTGGCTTCTGAAGCGGGGATTTGTGTCCGTCCTGTTCTCGTTCAACGACGAGCACGGTGCTCACCACCTCGTGTGTTGCCGATATGTATAATAACATGGGTTCGCCGACGTTTGGCGCGGCCAGGATTGGGTTGCTCGCCAGAAGGGTTTTTATTTCTTCCAGTCCGGCCGTTGCCGCATCCGTCCACTTGAAGTGATCGGTGCGCCATAGAAGACGAGTGGCAATGCCTTTTCTCCCAATCTGGAGATAAAGCGGCTTAGAACTGCCACGCAACTGGCGAGTTTTTGGACCTGTTTAAGGTCCGTTGGCATAGCCAATTGTGACAGAGCTCGGATTTTGGCTTGATTTGCTTCAATCCCTCTATTGGAAACGATGAAGCCCAGCAGTTTTCCAGCGGGGACGCCAAAACCACACTTTTCCGGATTGAGCTTGATGTCATATGCACGGAGGTTGTCGAATGTGAGACGTAAATCGTCTATGAGTGTGTCGACGTGTCTAGTTTTGATGACGTCGTCGTCCACATATGCTTCAACTGTCTTGCCGATCTGTTTCTCCACGCATGTTTGGATCATGCGCTAGTAGGTGGCGCCGGCGTTTTTGAGCCCGAAGGGCATGGTGTTGAAGCAGAAAGGCCCATATGGGGTAATGAATGTCGTTGCGGGTTGATCTGACTCCTTCATCTTGATTTGATGGTATCTGAAGTATGCGTCGAGGAAGCACAGTAAGTCGTGTCCTGCGGTTGCATCAATAATCTGATCGATGCGAGGGAGAGGGAAGGGATCCTTAGGGCATGCCTTGTTGAGGTCTTTGAAATCAACGCATAGATGCTAGGATTTATCCTTCTTTGGTACCATCACCAAGTTTGCTAGCCAGTCCGGGTGATTTATTTCTCTGATGAATTCGGCCTCGATTAGCTTGGCTAGCTCCTCCCCCATAGCTTGGCGTTTGGGTTCGGAAAAGCGCCGCAGTGTTTGTTTGACCGGTTTACATCCCTTCAATATATTGGGGCTGTGTTCGGCCAACCTGCGTGGGATTCCTGGCATATCAGAAGGGTGCCAGGCGAATATGTCCCAGTTCTCGCGCAGGAAATCTCGTAGCGCGGCGTCAACCGTTGGGTCTAGCTGTGCTCCAATAGATGCTGCCTTCTTGGGGTCCGTTGGATGGACCTGCAACTTGACTAAGTCTTCCGCCAGTTTGAAGGAGGTGGATTTGAGTCATTTGTCTAGGATCACATCGTCCCTGTCCATCATGGAGCGCAGTGCAGTTAATTCTTCGGCCGCGAGGGCTTCAGATAATGCCTCAAGGGCCAGGGATGCGGTTTTATTTTCGGAGCGGAGTGCTATGTCCGGATCACTGGTGAGAGTGATTATGCCGTTGGGCCCGGGCATCTTAAGCTTCATGTACCCGTAATGAGGTACAGCTTGGAAGCGTGTAAATGCATCTTGCCCCAAGTGGGCGTGATATCCGCTGTTGAAAGGGGCCACTTGGAAGGTTATCTCTTCGGACCGATAATTCTTCAGCGTGCCGAATACCACTTCAAGTGTTATTTTTCCCGCACACTGCGCCTCCCGACTGGGAATGTTTCCTTTGAAGGTCATGCTGCTTTGCTCGATGCGGCTCCTGTCTATTTCCATTTTGTGGAGTGTATCTTCATAGATGAGGTTTAGTCCGCTACCGACGTCCATGAGAACCTTGGTGAGCCGAAAGCCGTCCACGATTGGACTGAGGACCAAGGCGGCTGGTGCTCGGACTGTCCTGTATTTTGGTTCGTCACCGGCATTAAAAGTTATAGCCGTGTCGTTCCAATGGTTTATTGCTGCGATTTGACAGACTTCGGCGAGTTCGCGGAGTGCCCTTTTGTGCCTACTGTTTGAATCGAATGTCTCGAAGACCGTCAGTACTTTGGGGTCATCGTCTTCTGGGGGGTGTTGTTCTGGGGTATTCTTGGTGAGGATATCCTCGCCGCTCTTGGCCACTTGCTGGAGTATCCAACATGCTCTAAGGATGTGGGTTGGTATGTTATCCGGTGTTGTGTGTATTTTGCATGGCCCATCGAGCCATCCTTCCAGAACGGTTCCATGCCCCGTAATGGGCTTATATTTCTTTACTATTGGACCGGGCGTGCCACGAGGGTGCGCCCTTTTCGCCAAAACGAGGGGTTGAGTGGGGACCGATGGTTCCCAACGGGCTGCCTGAGTTTTCCAAGCGCTTTCCATTGCGTTGTACTTCAGTACGATAGTTGCCAAGTCAGCGAAGTGTAATATGCGACGGCGGTTGATGGCGTTGAGGATTCCTTCATCCATGCAATTGTTGCGGAATGCTGAGATCGCTTCCTCGTCGCGGCAATCTTTAATCTTGTCTTTGACAAGAAGGAATCTGGCCCAGAAGTGGTGGACCGCTTCCTGAGACAGTTGTTGTATGCTCATGAGAGTGCCTATATTTAGGTGGGTGGGTGGTTTTAAATCCGAACCCTGACCCAATTTTGGATCCGGAGTCTGAAGGTCTTCCGAACTTAATAGATCGGGCTCCGGGATATCCACTGATTTCTTAGGCCCGTCATCCGATTATATGTTCGGAGGGCAGGGTGCATCTCTCCGCAGGTGGGTGTCCGGCTCTTCGAGGTCGGAGATCCGGACATAGTCCATCCTCAGTATGGAGGAAGAGTTTTCATCTCGCTCCTCGACTACCGCTGTCTGGTGGGTGATCGGTGGAGATTTGATTTCTAGCTGATCGGGTTTAAGCCCAATTCGATCGTAGTCTGTAGGAACCCCCAGGGCGGCGATGTGATGTAGGCGCTTGTTTAAAGACGAAAGCTCCGCCGGATCCATCTGCTTGGAGTGTTCGGAGTCGTTACGAAGGGGATTTTCGATGACCCGAGAGGTCATCGTCGGCTTAATGGCCGAAAGGGCGGTCATGGTAAAGCCGCCCAACCGGAGGGTTTGGCCTAGGGCCAGTGCTCCTCCGGAGGTGATATTGTCCTTGAGAACAAGGCGAGCCATCGATCCTTTCTTCGACGTCACAGTGGAACTCTCAATGAAAGCACCAATGTCGGTGTCAAAACCGGCGGATCTCGGGTAGGGGGTCCCGAACTGTGCGTCTAAGGTCGATGGTAACACGAGACAGGGGACACAATGTTTACCCAGGTTCGGGCCCTCTCTATGGAGGTAATACCCTACTTCCTACTTGATTGATCTTGATGAATATGAGTATTACAAGAGTTGATCTACCACGAGATCGTAATGGCTAAAACCCTAGAAGTCTAGCCTGTATGTCTATGGCTATGAGTCTTGGCCTCTACAGTCCTAGCCCTCTGGTTTATATAGACACCGGAGGGATCTAGGGTTACATCAGGTCGGTTTACAGAGAAAGGAATCTTCATGTTTGATCGCCGAGCTTGCCCTCCATGCCAAGGAGAGTCCCATCCGGACAAGGGTGGAGTCTTCGGTCTTTGTAGCTTCACATCCCATCAGTTCGGCCCATGGCTAATAGGCCGGACGCCCGAGGACACCTTAGTCCAGGACTCCCTCAGACGTGACGGACCGCTAAACCTAGACCAATCACGGGGAAAATGGAGCTCGGAGGTCGAGTTTCGAGAGGAGAAAGCTTAACTAGTGTGGCTCGGGCATTTCATCAAACACCTCATGTGCATAGGAGGTGAGCTAGAGCACCACAAAGCTCTCCCCTCGCTGGCCAGAAAAATCAAAGCACTGTGGAGTGCTCTGCCACAGCGATGGGGTATATATAGCCACCTCATTGGTCCCGGTTCGTGGCTGGAACCGGGACTAATGGCCCCCCTTCTGTCCCGGTTCTAGGCACGAACCGGGACCAATGGCTGTGGGCCAGGAGCGAGGACCATGCCTAGAACTGGGACAAATGTGTCCACACGAACCGGGACAAATGCCTCCCGAGGGCCGGCCGGCCCCCTGGGCGCACACACCGGGACATATGCCTCCCATGGGTCCCGGTTCGTGACCGAACCGGGACTAATGGGCTGCCCAGGCCCCAACCAAAGCCCTGTTTTCTATTAGTGATAGATGACATGAAAGCAAACCTTATCAGGGGCTTGCTTACTTTCATCTACACTGAAGAAATGCCCAAATTTGAGATTACGGACAAGACTGATGATAGAAAAGAGGGTGAACGGAAGAAGACTCGCTGCTGCAGCTCCTTGAAGCCGCGGAAAGATATGGTCTCCAATGGTTGAAGTCGATCTATGAAGAGAAGTTGGGCAATATGATCGGCGCAGACACGGTGACAGACATTATTGTCGTCGCTGAGTGGAGACGCTGCCTCTGGTTGAAAGCAGCCTGCTTGGACTTAATCAAAACTCACACAAGTTTGCACACAGTTTTCCCAGCTAGTGGATTGGAGAAAATAATCAGAACCTACAGCCCCTCTGTTCTCAAGGAGCTTCTCTCCATGTTTTCTTCCAGAATCACTCAAGTAATCACGTTTCAAACCTATATAAGAGTAATGTGATAATACTCTATCCATGGTCTAGTGGCAGCTACTATGAAAGCCATCACTGGTGGTTATGTGATACTCAATGTGGTGTATTGTTTACATCACTCTATGAAAGCCAACTACAAAGCGAGACACTCAGCTCATTTTAAGTCTGTAATCAGTGTCATGCGTTCACGTGTGCCCCCCGGCCCATCTGCCAGTCCAGTACTCCACTATGTTCCTCATGTTGTGTTAGGGCATTTCTAACCGATCCCCTAAAACTTAGTGGAGAAGAGGCTTAGTGGAGTATATATGCTCCACTATACTCCACTACGTTTTGGCCGGACCTAGTCGATCCCCTAAATATAACGGAGTAAAAAAACTCTAAACTTTGCAATTCTAGTATAAATTACAAACCAAATTTAAACACACCGAATGGTTCAAATGTAGCAAATAGCATTTCATAGAACAACTAGGACTCGCTTAAATGTTGCCAATGATGATCAGCAAGATCTTGTTGGAGCAGAATTACAACTTGACGGTTCTCGATCTTGCGGTGCGCCTCAAGGAATGTCAAGATCCTATTTGTTTCATACTCTGTACCGAAAGTTCTTAGGCATATCTCTCTCGTCTACAATGATCATGTTATGCAATATGATGCAACAAGTCAGGATTCGCCATGGAATCTTGGAGTTCTAATACTCGGTAGGGCCACGAACAATTGCAAAGCGCTTCTGAAGCACACCGAAGGCACTTTCCACATCTTTTCTTGCAGCTTCTTGACATTGGGCAAAGTGAGTGTTTTGTTACCTTTTTGGCGCGGAATTATTTTGACCAAGGTGACCCATGATGGATAGATGCCATCCGCAAGGTAGTAAAACATCAAGTAGTTGTGCTCGTTGACCGAGTACTCCCAAGCGGGAGCTTCACCTTTTATAAGCCTAGAAAATAGAGGTGATCTCGATAGCACATTCAAGTCATTGTGAGAGCCAGGCAGACCAAAGAATGAATGCCATATCCGAAGATCCTTCGATGCAACTGCCTCAAGAATGATCGTTGGATTGTTGACGTGGCCTTTGTACCGACCCTTCCAACCTGCAGGACAATTCTTCCATCTCCAGTGCATACAGTCCAGTGATCCAAGCATCCCTGTCCATCCTCTTGCTTCACTCTCAGTCATCAGCCTTTGAGCGTGTTCCTCGGTTGGTGCTCTCAAGTACTCTGGGCCAAAGACAGCAATCACTACTTTGGTGAACCTTCGAACAGCCTCCAAGATTGTGTCTTCGCCAATGCATCCATAGTCATCAATTGCATCGAGAGAACACCCATATGCCAAGACTCGAACATCCGCAATGCATTTCATCAGAGGGCTTGCACTGATCTCTCCTAATGCACTTCTCTGGAGCTTAAACCAGTCATCATATCTCTCAACGGCTTTTGCAATGGTCATAAAAATACGTGTGTGCATCCGAAAGCGTCGGTGGAAGTACTTCTCTGGATAGGTTGGGTTTTGATCAAAGTAATATTTCATGATCTTGGCATGGCCCTCCGCTCTATCACGGTTGATGTGTATGCAGACAAATTGTGATCCTCTCCTTGGCTGCCGAACATCATCATCGAAAATCATGCCTAAAACGGTGTCAAAGTCATCCTCGTCTTCGGACGACGACGAGTCCTCCAACGCCATCTCCCTCAACCTCTTCATCTACAATCCAAACAGTTCGGTTCAATCAAACGACTCGGTTCAAAGAGAAACAAACAAAAGAACTGACCTAGGAAATTCATCGAACACTTGGGGTGCGGGGGTGGTGCAAAAGCCGGCCGGCATGGTTTATACCGAACCGGCGAGCGGCATGTGACCTGCAGTAGTGCGCAAGCAAAGTGAGATGTGGCACGAGCTAGAAAAAGAAGAACCTCAAAAGAAAACAGAAGAATCAACAATGGCGACGATGGCGGCGTGTCACCTTGATTCCGGTGATGGCGAAGGGGCCGAACGGGCTGGCCGCAGGCAGAATGGCGATGGATGGCAAGGGTTCGAACAAGGTAGCAACAGGGCCGGCGGGGGACCGGCGGGAGGCACGCCGGCGAAGATGCAGAGAATGCGCAGACGCGAGAGAGAGCCGCGGAGTTTTGCTCAGCCACGTATCGATAGAGTAAAAATAGAAAAAATAATTGGGACGGTGTAAAAATATACTCCACTAACCGCGAACAGGGGATCAGCGAGGTGCCGGTTAGTGGAGTACAATTGAATTTTTTACTCCACTAACCGGTTATACGGGATCGGTTAGAAATGCCTTTAGGAGTTAGGAGTGCCGTTTATTTACACTTCTTCATGTTCGTATGCCCCATGCCTATGTGAACCCAGCTGTTGTTTTATTTTGTTTCTCAAGTTTAGCCTTAGTTTGTTTCTCTTTCTTGGAAGTCAAGTGAGCACATGCCCTGATCGTATCATGACGTCATGGCCTGATTAGGTGCACGTGTAGGAGTCTGTATAGGTCTAGAAGTGATCGATGTGGCCAGATGATCAGATTAGAAACTTTATGCTAGATTAGGAAGTAGTCCGTGTTTGCTACGATTAATATCCAGGGCTCCGAGCGTCCAGATATACATGCGCTATATGGCGTGAGATTGCACCATGAATTTGCTTGACAGAAATAGAAATAAATGGAGGTTCAAGTGCCCTAGGCAAAAGTTTGCCGTGCGCGTGTGCTAGTGTTAGTCGGCGTCGGAATTTGGGGCCTATTGGTGGCCGGCGTCGCTCCCCGCAGGTCTGTAAGGCGTGTGTGTGTTCATGTTCTTGTTTCCTTCAGTAGTAAGTTCAGTCGACGAAGAGATATCGCCTGTCCACATGATTGATGCAAACTTCAGAATCATGTCCTGGAACGTGAGGGGCCTAAATTCACAGGCAAAGCGCACGGCTGTCTGCGAGGTTGCCCATGCAAATAAAATTGCGATTCTTAACCTGCAGGATCGAGTCCTGGACCACGCAGCTAGCAGTAGAAGTAGGAGGGCCTTCACTTCAGGGTTGCGTCGTACTACCTGCGATAGGTACTGGAGGCGGTGCTGCCATTTTCTGGGATAAACATCTGGTCAACGTAGTTACGCACATGATTGCTAGCTTCTCCATTACGGTTAGGGTAGAGATCATCGGCAGCGGCGAGTTCTTTTGGATGACAAGTGTCTACGGTCCTTCAGAGGATGAGCAAAAGGAAAACTTCCTAACTGAACTAGCCAGCGCAGCGCCTCCCCCCTCTGAACCTTGGATGCTCAACGGAGATTTTAACATGATATATCAGGCGAGGGACAAAAACAATGGCCCGATTAACAGAAGGATGATGGTTCGTTTCCGCCGGGCGATTGATCTTGCTGGGGTCAGAGAGGTCAAATGCAGAAATAGACGGTTTACTTGGAGTAGTGAAAGAGAATCCCCAACCTTATGCAGCATCGACAAGACTTTCTGTAACTTGGCATGGGAAGACATGTTTCCTGATGTGATGCTCACGGCGGCTTCAACATCCTTTTCTTATCACTGCCCTCTCCTGTTAGCTAATGGAGCACCCCCGATCAGGAAGGCTAGGTTTCGGTTTGAAAAAATTTGGCCGCGTTTTCCTCACTTCCAGGAAACGGTGCAACATGCCTGGGATCGGCCGGTAAATCATGGCTGCCCCTTCATACGCATCAGCAGGAAACTTCAGTGGGTTGCGGCCGACCTGAAAATCTGGAGCAGATCACTCTTTGGAGGCGCCAAACTGCAGTTCCACATTGCAAACGCGGTGATCTTGCAGTTAGACATGGCGCAAGAGGCTAGAAACCTGACGGAGCAAGAGTGGCTGCTGCACAAGCAGCTTAAACTGAAGGTGCTTGGGTTCGCTGCCTTAGAAAGGGCCAGAAAGAGACAGGCGTCCAGGATCATGTGGCTCAAATCGGGTGACGCAAATTCAAAATTCTTCCATGCAAAAATCAGAGCAAGAAGGAGAAAGAACTACATCCATTCCATCAAGGTGGGCAATGCTGAAATTACAGAGCATCATGAGAAGGCCTCGGCCGCGCGCGATCATTTTACCGAATCCATAGGACGCCTACGACAGCGCTCGTGCACTCTGAATTGGGAAGAGTTGCACCTACGAGAGATTGACATGTCTGGGTTCGACCTCCCCTTCACCGAACCTGAGGTGTGGGCGGCGGTGCTGGCCTCGCCGGCGGAGAAGGCGCCTGGACCGGACGGATTCACCGGGCGCTTTTTCAGGGCATGTTGGAGCACTGTCAAGTATGACATCATGGCAGTTTTTCAGAAGTTCTACAACCTGGCGGGAGTAAATTTGAAGGAAATCAACACCGCGTTCATTGACTGCTACCAAAAAAGGACGGGGCAACGGAGTTGTGTCATTTCAGGCCCATCAGCCTCATTCACTCCATCTCAAAGCTCATTGCAAAGGTGTTATCTCTGCGGCTGTGTCGGGTGGTAGGTGCGACATATGCCAACGGGTGGCTTATCATTGTGGGAGCCAGTAAGACGTCGCCGGTGCCTGGAAACGGGATGAGGCGAAGACATGCACGCCGGCGAATCTTACCCAGGTTCGGGGCTCTCCGTGGAGATAACACCCCTAGTCCTGCTCTGCGGGGTCTCGCATGATCACTAGATCAGTACAAGTAGCTACAAGTGCTCCTTGAGCTGTTTGGCTAGGGGAAGAAGAAGGGCAAGGCTAGCTCTCCCTTTCTCTCTATGTGGTGTGTGAAACTCTATGAGATCAACCCTATGCATGGGTGTTCCGGGGGGGTTATATAGGCCTACCCCCCAGGGGTACAATGGTATTCCGGCTGGGCACGGGTCCCAGCCGTCAGCGTCTATGCTCGCCGGCTTCTCCGCCGGCCATTGGGGCCCGCCGACTGGTGGGTCCCGCCGGCTGCCGGCCTCTTGGCCGACAGGCCGGCCCCACCGCTTGGGGGCTTTGTCGGCGGCTGGTTACTGTTGCCTCGCCTCCGATGACGAGGGCTTTGTCGAGGTGAGCGTGGCTACAGTGCTGCCGCCTTGTGTGCTCTCACTGTAGCCTTACCTCGTCTTGTCTCCTTAATGAGGCACACGTTTCGAGGGAGGTAGGTAGCCGGCTACTGGGAGCCGGCCACGCCCCTGGCCGACTAGGGGAGGCCGGGCCGCCTTCGGGCGTCTCTCTGGCTAAAGAGGCCCACCACCCGCGGGCCCTACTGGCGCCTGTCGTGGGTGACATCGAGGAGAACATGGCTACAGTGCCACGCCGGACGGGTGATGGCTGGCCCGTACGGCGCCCTGTGGCCATGCCTGTTCCGGGATTCGGGGGTAGTGGGCTGTACTGCAGCCACCCCCCATCTTATCACCGTTATGTGGCTGTAGTCTTGGTGGGTGCGGTCTTGGCCGGCTTCTAGGAGCCGGCTTTCTTCATGGCCGGCTTCTGGGAGTCGGCTATCTCGTATCTTTCTTGGGGGAGGTTTCTGAGGCTGGGTCGCCCTCTGGGAGTCGGCCCTGGGGATAGCCGGCCGGGGGAAGGCGGCCCTCCGCTCTGTATGCTTGAAGGCTTGAATGGCCTGGTAATTTTTCTGAGGAGCCAGGGGGAGTCGGTTAGGCTACCCGTGGCCATTTACTCCGACAGTAGTCCCCGAAGTTGATTGGGCTTCGAGGTCGAGTGGAGGTCGAGAAGCTCGGGCAGCTTCTTATCTTGACGAGCCAGCAGCTGGGAGCCGGCTTCGGTTGGGCGCGCCGTCTTGGCGAAAAAAAATTAAAGTCAGAAGGCGGGAGTCTGTCGGCGCGTGCGCCGGGCTGCGGGCCGGCCGCTCGCCGCCTGCAAACTACGTGGCACCCCTTGGCTTGAAAAGAGCCTGCCAGCCCACACGCGCGACAAGACGTCGCCGCAGGTCGGGGGCCAACCACTCCCGCGCCCAGGCCCAGGCGCGGATTCTCTGCGGCCCAAAGCCGTCCGCACGTCTTCCTACGGCGGTTTCCGCACGTCTTTAGGGCGCAGTAATCATGGGACGTGGGGGAGTGGGCGCAGTTAATCCCACGTCCCACCCCACGCCTCGCCTCCTCGGCTTCGCCGCACGAGGCTATAAGTAGGGGGAGGAAGGGAAGCGGCAGACGCTCGCACGCTCCTCTCCTCTCCGCCATCTTCTTCCTCCTGCTCTCCCTCACAGCAGCGTCTCGCCGCCGCGCCGTCCCACCATTCTTTTCCCTGCCGCCGCGCTCGTTCTTACCGGCCTCACGCCGCCATGCAGTACGGCGGGGACTGGGACGGCTCCAACGTCCATGAGGACCTCGTCGAGTTCCTCCGCAAGACGCAGCGGTTGCCTGGCGCGGATATGGTGCGGGTCCGTCTCGCGCCTGCGAAGGAGATCACGCCGGAGCCGGAGGAAGGCGAGCGGGTGGTCTTCCGCTCGCATTTCTTGGGCGGCATCAGCTTGCCAGCGAGTGCTTTCTTCCGTTCCTTCCTCGAATTCTATCAACTCCAGCCGCACCACCTCACGCCGAACACGGTGGTGCTGCTGTCCGCCTTCATGGCGATGCGGAGGGTGGCAGCTGACAAGTTGGGCACGACAACCCCTATCTTGGCGTTCTCCCCACCCTCAAGCTCTGGGGGGAGTTCTTCCAGTCCAAGTTGGGCACGCGAATGCAAGGCATGCCGGCCCAGAGTGGCGCCTTCATCGCGATGCGGAGGGTGGCAGCCGACAACCCCTTCCCCATCATCACGCTAATCCAGTCGATGAAGCGCTGGCAGAAGTCATACTTCTACGTTAAGAACGTCGCCCCGCAAGGTGACTACGTCAATTTGCCGGCTTATGTAGCCGGCCCGCCAGCGGGTAGGCGGCCCTAGTGGTCCTATCGGGCCGTGAAGCTGACGCCGGCTGGAGCCGCGGCCGTCGCCCGGCAGCGGGTGATGATCCAGTCGGAGGGCCTGACTGGGTCCTGTTGGAAATATGCCCTAGAGGCAATAATAAATGGTTATTATTATATTTCTTTGTTCATGGTAATTGCCTATTGTTCATGCTATAATTGTATTGTCCGGAAATCGTAATACATGTGTGAATGCATAGACCACAACGTGTCCCTAGTAAGCCTCTAGTTGACTAGCTTGTTGATCAACAGATAGTCATGGTTTCCTGACTATGGACATTGGATGTCATTGATAACGGGATCACATCATTAGGAGAATGATGTGATGGACAGGACCCAATCCTAAGCATAGCATAAAAGATCGTGTAGTTTCGTTTGCTAGAGCTTTTCCAATGTCAAGTATCTTTTCCTTAGACCATGAGATCGTGCAACTCCCGGATACCGTAGGAGTGCTTTGGGTGTACCAAACGTCACAACGTAACTGGGTGACTATAAAGGTGCACTACGGGTATCTTCGAAAGTGTCTGTTGGGTTGGCACGGATCGAGACTGGGATTTGTCACTCCGTGTGACGGAGAGGTATCTCTGGGCCCACTCGGTAATGCATCATCATAATGAGCTCAATGTGACTAAGGCGTTAGTCACGGGATCATGCATTGCGGTATGAGTAAAGATACTTGCCAGTAACGAGATTGAACAAGGTATTGGGATACCGACGATCGAATCTCGGGCAAGTAACATACCGATTGACAAAGGGAATTGCATACGGGATTGATTGAATCCTCGACACCGTGGTTCATCCGATGAGATCATCGTGGAACATGTGGGAGCCAACATGGGTATCCAGATCCCGCTGTTGGTTATTGACCGGAGAGGCGTCTCGGTCATGTCTGCATGTCTCCCGAACCCGTAGGGTCTACACACTTAAGGTTCGGTGACGCTAGGGTTGTAGAGATATATGTATGCGGAAATCCGAAAGTTGTTCGGAGTCCCGGATGAGATCCCGGACGTCACGAGAGGTTCCGGAATGGTCCGGAGGTGAAGAATTATATATAGGAAGTCCAGTTTCGGCCACCGGGAAAGTTTCGGGGGTTACCGGTATTGTACCGGGACCACCGGAAGGGTCCCGGGGATCCACCGGGTGGGGCCACCTATCCCGGAGGGCTCCATGGGCTGAAAGTGGAAGGGAACCAGCCCCTAGTGGGCTGGGCGCTCCCCCATGGGCCTCCCCCCATGCGCCTAGGGTTGGGAACCCTAGGGTGGGGGACTTCCCCCTTGCCTTGGGGGGCAAGGCAACCCCTTTCCCCCCTTTGGCCGCCGCCCCTTGCCCTAGATGGGCTTTGGCCGCCGCCCCCCCTTCCCATGGGGCCTATATAAAGGGGGGGAGGGAGGGCAGCAACCTACAGCCTTGGGCGCCTCCCTCCTCCCCTGCTACACCTCTCTCTCTCGCAGATGCTCGGCGAAGCCCTGCCGGAGACCCGCTACATCCACCACCACGCCGTCGTGCTGCTGGATCTCCATCGACCTCTCCTTCCCCCTTGCTGGATCAAGAAGGAGGAGACGTCGCTGCACCGTACGTGTGTTGAACGCGGAGGTGCCGTCCGTTCGGCACTCGGTCATCGGTGATTTGGATCACGGCGAGTACGACTCTGTCATCCACGTTCATTGGAACGCTTCCGCTCGCGATCTACAAGGGTATGTAGATGCACTCCTTTCCCCTCGTTGCTAGTATACTCCATAGATGCATCTTGGTGAGCGTAGGAAAATTTTAAAATTATGCTACGATTCCCAACAGTGGCATCATGAGCCAGGCCTATGCGTAGTTACTATGCACGAGTAGAACACAAAGCAGTTGTGGGCGTTGAGTTTGCCAATTCTTCTTGCTGCTACTAGTCGTTTCTTTCTTCGGCGGCATTGTAGGATGAAGCGGCCCGGACCGACCTTACACGTACGCTTACGTGAGACAGGTTCCACCGACTGACATGCACTAGATGCATAAGGTGGCTAGCGGGTGTCTGTCTCTCCTACTTTAGTCGGAACGGATTCGATGAAAAGGGTCCTTATGAAGGGTAAATAGAAATTGGCAAATCACGTTGTGGTCATACGTAGGTAAGAAAACGTTCTTGCTAGAAACCTACAAACCACGTAAAAACTTGCAACAACAATTAGAGGACGTCTAACTTGTTTTTGCAGCATGTGTTATGTGATGTGATATGGCCAGAAGATGTGATGAATGATATATGTGATGTATGAGATTGATCATATTCTTGTAATAAGAATCACGACTTGCATGTCGATGAGTATGACAACCGGCAGGAGCCATAGGAGTTGTCTTTATTATTTTGTATGACCTGCGTGTCATTGAATAACGCCGTGTGAATTACTTTACTTTGTTGCTAAACGCGTTAGCCATAGAAGTAGAAGTAATCGTTGGCGTGACGACTTCATGAAGACACAATGATGGAGATCATGATGATGGAGATCATGGTGTCAGGCCGGTGACGAAGATGATCATGGTGCCCCGAAGATGGAGATCAAAGGAGCATGATGATATTGGCCATATCATGTCACTATTTGATTGCATGTGATGTTTATCATGTTTTTGCATCTTATTTGCTTAGAACGACGGTAGTAAGTAAGATGATCCCTTATAATAATTTCAAGAAAGTGTTCACCCTAACTGTGCACCGTTGCGAAGGTTCGTTGTTTCGAAGCACCTCGTGATGATCGGGTGTGATAGATTCTAACGTTCGAATACAACGGGTGTTGACGAGCCTAGCATGTACAGACATGGCCTCGGAACACACGCAATACACTTAGGTTGACTTGACGAGCCTAGCATGTACAGACATGGCCTCGGAACACGGAGGACCGAAAGGTCGAGCATGAGTCGTATAGAAGATACGATCAACATGGAGATGTTCACCGATCTTGACTAGTCCGTCTCACGTGATGATCGGACACGGCCTAGTTAAACTCGGATCATGTTTCACTTAGATGACTAGAGGGATGTCTATCTGAGTGGGAGTTCATTAAATAATTTGATTAGATGAACTTAATTATCATGAACTTAGTCTAAAAATCTTTACACTATGTCTTGTAGATCTAATGGCCAACGTTGTCCTCAATTTCAACGCGTTCCTAGAGAAAACCAAGCTGAAAGATGATGGCAGCAACTATACAGACTGGGTCTGGAACCTGAGGCTCATCCTCATAGTAGCCAAGAAAGATTATGTCTTAGAAGCACCGCTAGGTGATGCACCAATCCCACAGAACCAAGACGTTATGAACGCTTGGCAATCACGTGCTGATGATTACTCCCTCGTTCAGTGCGGCATGCTTTACAGCTTAGAACCGGGTCTCCAAAAGCGTTTTGAGAAACATGGAGCATATGAGATGTTCGAGGAGCTGAAACTGGTTTTTCAAGCTCATGCCCGGGTCGAGAGATATGATGTCTCCGACAAGTTCTCCAGCTGTAAAATGGAGGAGAACAGTTCTGTTAGTGAGCACATACTCAGAATGTCTGGGTTGCACAACCGCTTGTCTCAGCTGGGAGTTAATCTCCCGGATGACGCGGTCATTGACAGAATCCTACAGTCGCTTCCACCAAGCTACAAGAGCTTTGTGATGAACTACAATATGCAGGGGATGGAAAAGACCATTCCCGAGGTATATTCAATGCTGAAATCAGCGGAAGGGGAGATCAGAAAAGAACATCAAGTGTTGATGGTGAATAAAACCACTAAGTACAAGAAGGGCAAGGGTAAGAAGAACTTCAAGAAGGACGGCAAAGGGGTTGCCGCGCCTGGTAAGCAAGTTACTGGGAAGAAGTCAAAGCATGGACCCAAGCCCGAGACTGGGTGCTTTTATTGCAAGGGAAGTGGTCACTGGAAGCGGAACTGCCCCAAATACTTAGCGGACAAGAAGAAGGCGGCAACACCAAAGGTATATGTGATATACATGTAATTGATGTGTACCTTACCAGTACTCGTAGTAGCTCCTGGGTATTTGACACCGGTGCGGTTGCTCATATTTGTAACTCAAAGCAGGAACTACGGAATAAACGGATACTGGCGAAGGACGAGGTGACGATGCGCGTCGGGAATGGTTCCAAGGTCGATGTGATCGCCGTCGGCACACTACCTCTACATCTACCCACGGGATTAGTTTTAAACCTCAATAATTGTTATTTAGTGCCAGCTTTGAGCATGAACAATGTATCTGGATCTCGTTTAATTCGAGATGGCTACTCATTTAAATCTAAGAATAATGGTTGTTCTATTTATTTGAGAGATATGTTTTATGGTCATGCCCCGCTGGTCAATGGTTTATTTTTGATGAATCTCGAACGTGATGTTACACATGTTCATAGTGTGAACACCAAAAGATGTAAAGTTGATAACGATAGTCCCACATACTTGTGGCACTGCCGCCTTGGTCACATTGGTGTCAAACGCATGAAGAAGCTCCATGCAGATGGACTTTTGGAGTCTCTTGATTACGAATCATTTGACACGTGCGAACCATGCCTCATGGGTAAGATGACCAAGACTCCGTTCTCCGGAACAATGGAGCGAGCAACCAACTTATTGGAAATCATACATACGGATGTGTGCGGTCCAATGAGTGTTGAGGCTCGCGGAGGATATCGTTATGTTCTCACTCTCACTGATGATTTAAGTAGATATGGGTATGTCTACCTAATGAAACACAAGTCTGAAACCTTTGAAAAGTTCAAGGAATTTCAGAGCGAAGTTGAGAATCAACGTGACAGGAAAATAAAATTCTTACGATCAGATCGTGGTGGAGAATATTTAAGTCACGAATTTGGTACACACTTAAGAAAATGTGGAATAGTTTCACAACTCACGCCGCCTGGAACACCTCAGAGAAATGGTGTGTCCGAACGTCGTAATCGCACTCTATTGGATATGGTGCGATCTATGATGTCTCTTACCGATTTACCGCTCTCATTTTGGGGCTATGCTTTAGAGACTGTCGCATTCACTTTAAATAGGGCTCCGTCGAAATCCGTTGAGACGACACCGTATGAATTATGGTTTCTCTGGGCCCACTCGGTAATGCATCATCATAATGAGCTCAATGTGACTAAGGCGTTAGTCACGGGATCATGCATTGCGGTACGAGTAAAGAGACTTGCCGGTAATGAGATTGAACAAGGTATTGGGATACCGACGATCGAATCTCGGGCAAATAACATACCGATTGACAAAGGGAATTGCATACGGGATTGATTGAATCCTCGACACCGTGGTTCATCCGATGAGATCATCGTGGAACATGTGGGAGCCAACATGGGTATCCAGATCCCGCTGTTGGTTATTGACCGGAGAGGCGTCTCGGTCATGTCTGCATGTCTCCCGAACCCGTAGGGTCTACACACTTAAGGTTCGGCGACGCTAGGTTTGTAGAGATATAAGTATGCGGAAACCCGAGAGTTGTTCGGAGTCCCGGATGAGATCCCGGACGTCACGAGAGGTTCCGGAATGGTCCGGAGGTGAAGAATTATATATAGGAAGTCCAGTTTCGGCCACCGGGAAAGTTTCGGGGGTTACCGGTATTGTACCGGGACCACCGGAAGGGTCCCGGGGGTCCACCGGGTGGGGCCACCTATCCCGGAGGGCTCCATGGGCTGAAAGTGGAAGGTAACCAGCCCCTAGTGGGCTGGGCGCCCCCCCATGGGCCTCCCCCCATGCGCCTAGGGTTGGGAACCCTAGGGTGGGGGACTTCCCCCTTGCCTTGGGGGGCAAGGCAACCCCTTTCCCCCCTTTGGCCGCCGCCCCTTGCCATAGATGGGCTTTGGCCGCCGCACCCCTTCCCAGGGGGCCTATATAAAGGGGGGAGGGAGGGCAGCAACCTACAGCCTTGGGCGCCTCCCTCCTCCCCTGCTACACCTCTCTCTCTCTCGCAGATGCTCGGCGAAGCCCTGCCGGAGACCCGCTACATCCACCACCACGCCGTCGTGCTGCTGGATCTCCATCGACCTCTCCTTCCCCCTTGCTGGATCAAGAAGGAGACGTCGCTGCACCGTACATGTGTTGAACGCGGAGGTGCCGTCCGTTCGGCACTCGGTCATCGGTGATTTGGATCACGGCGAGTACGACTCCATCATCCACGTTCATTGGAACGCTTCCGCTCGCGATCTACAAGGGTATGTAGATGCACTCCTTTCCCCTCGTTGCTAGTATACTCCATAGATGCATCTTGGTGAGCGTAGGAAAATTTTAAAATTATGCTACGATTCCCAACAGGTCCGACTTGCTGGCCGCCTTCGCCGCGCGCCGGGTGCTTCCGCTTCAGAGCCGCCCTCACCTGATCTGTCAGATGAGCGGCCAGCTCAATCCGAGTCGGATGTGCACCAAGGACATGCCGCACGACGAGGTGGCCCACATGGTGAATTACCTTGCGAACTGCAAGCTCTCCGCAGAATGGCAGCTTGGCAAGGAGCCATATTCCCGAGCACATCCGCCGCCCACGGTATGTTCTCTTTTTCCCTTTCTTCTCTTAGTTTTGTCGCCGAGTTCCTTCTGGCCGACTCTAACTAGCTGGCACGTCTCGGCAGAGCCCTCTCCTTCGGCCTGCAGGTGGGTCAGAGGCAGAGCGCCGATTCCTCCCCGACCGAACGGAGCACGACCTGGAGGACCCCGACTTGGGGGCGGCCGCCATGGATGACAACACCGAGGCGGGTGGCGGCCAAGATGGCGGTGAGGCAGGCGGCTCCGGGCTTGGAGTCAGCTTCGACGACTGGCCGGATGACGACGAGGCGGAAGTCGCCCCACGCCGCCAGCCGGCGTCTGGCCACAGCGCGGGTTCCTCCGCCGCGCCGCCTGCTCGAGGCGGCGGGCAGAAGCGTCGTGCCGCATCGGGCTTGTTCGGCAGTCGGCCGAAGAAGCCCAAGGGCGGGGCAGCGGCGACCAGGCGGGAAGAGGCAGCCACGAAGGCGGCCCGCTTCCGCAAGGCGGTGAAGCAGCCGCAGACGGTGTCGGCGTAAGTGTATACTCCTTCGTGTATTCTTTCTTCTTCTCTCTTGGTAGTTCCTGAATCTTTGTCTTTTCTCAAAAAATCAGGGCTCCACTGTCGCTCGAGCGGGTTGCTGCCACCTTCATCGTTGGATCGCCGGGAGGATCCGGGAGCACCACTCGCTGCGTGGACCCCCGTGCCGAGCTTCAGGCGGCGACAGAGCGAAACGTGCGGGAGGCGTGGAAGGAGCGGGAGGCGGAGGAGTTGAGGGCGGCCGCCGCCAAGGCGGCGAAGGCGCGCGCCGATGCAGCGGCCAAGGCCCAAGCGGAGGCTGCGGCCGCGGCGATGGCGGAGGGGGCCTTGCTAGTCACCCCTCCGCGCGTCGCGGCGCCTGAGGCCCCAGAGCCCCCGCCAGAAGAAGCCGGCGGCTACCAGCCGGGATTGGAGAGGGAGGACGACGTCGTCGTCCCGGAGAGGGAGGCAGCACCGGCCCCGCCGACTGGGGCGACCCAAGGCGGCCGGCCTAACTTGCCGCCTGCGCAATCGGCCGGGGGTGAGCCGGCCGCGAGGACTGGTCTGGTGGTCCAGACGCCGTCGCGCCAGCGCGCGGGGATGGCTGCATCGGAGCCGCAGAAGGCCGCGGGCTCCAGCTCGTCGGCCCAGGACATGGAGGCGGCCAGCGTCAGCTCGGGGTGGACGTCGGGTGGAGGGTCAGCTGTGGTGAACGTGGCCGCGCAGGACGTCCGGAACCGGCTTCAAGCCCAGGCTGCGGCGCTGAGGAAATATAATGACGAGTTCCTTGTGATGCGGGCGGCCATTCGGGTTAGTCCTTTTGTCTTTGCTTTTTTGATCTTGGTTTCTTTCGTGGGGGCGCGTCAGCGCACCCACTGGGTGTAGTCCCCGAGTTCCGAGTCGGCTGCTGAGCAGGCAGCTTGGAACTTCCTAGCGGACCTTGTTTTGCTATTCCTGTTCTCATTCGTTCCTCTGCCTGACTTGCAGGACTACCACAACCTCCGCGCAGCTGCCTTCAACTCCCAGGCTCGGGAGCTGACCTAGAAGGCTGCAGACCTATCTGAGAGCCGGGGTAAGTGCTTCGTCTTTTATCTCACGTGGGGGCGCGTCAGCGCACCCACTGGGTGTAGTCCCCGAGATTCGGGCCGACTGCTGAGCAGTCGGGTCGGATCTTCCTTGACGACTTCTTCCTTATTGCTTCTTTCTTTTCTGCCATCCCTGCAGCGGCCAACGCCAGTCTAAGGGAGCAGCTGGGCGGGGCTCAGGCCGCCCTCCGCGCTAAGGAGGCCGAGTTTGCCGCCTTGGCACAAGAGCGTGACCGCCTGGCCAATAGGTTGGCCGACCAGGAAGAGAGCCACAAGGCGGCCCTGAAGGCGGTGCGAGATAGAGAGGCCGCCCTCCAAGCCGAGTATGAGACAGAGGCGGCCAGCTGGGCCGAAGCGAAGCAGACACTGATCAACGGCTATGGCCAGATCGAAGACTTGGTTGACGGTAGGCCGCCTTCCTCTTCGTCCTTGCTTGCAGCTTGCCGCTTTAGCTCGTTTTCTGACTTGGTGTTTTTCTCTTCTTTCTCTTTCTTCCTTGCGCAGAGTACTTCCCTGGCTACACTACCGCCGCCAATCAGGTCGTCGAGGCCAACCGCGAGGCACAAAGGCAGGCTGGCGCCGAAGTCGCACCAAACGCTCGCCGGTCGCTGGAGGAGCAGCTCTTGGCGATCCAGGCCCCCTCCAGCCGGCTCATCGCCTGCTCCGCCGGCTTCAGCGTGTTGGGGCGCAGGTGTTGGTCGCTCTCTGGACTGGTGAAGTGATTCCCCGCACCCCCAGTCGGACTGCCACTACTGGAATCAGCTAATTTTCCATCTGCCAGCTCTTTCCCGTCTGCTAGCTGACGGCAAAGAAGCTCTTTGCCATCAGCTACCCAAAAGCAGATGGCAAAGAAGTGGCAGACGACAAAACAGGTCTTTGCCATCCGCCGGCTCTTTGCCGTCAGCCAGCAGACGGCAAAGAATCTTTGCCGTCCGCTGGCTGACGGCAAAGAGAGAGGTGGCCCCCACCCCCCGCCCGTTTAGAAGAACTTAACGCCCCACCTCTTTGCCGTCTGCTAGCAGACGGCAAAGAGACATAAAGGCGGACAGCAAAGATTGGCGGACGACAAAGAGGAGACTAACTAATGGCCCCTTACCCCCCCCCCCGCCCGTTACTCTCTCTTCTCTCCCTCTCTCCTCCCCGACGCGCCCCGCCACCACATCCCGCCGCACCGCCACCGCCGCCGCCCGCCGCCGCCCCCGCCCCCGCCGCCGCCCGCCGCCGCCCCGTCGCCCAGCCACCCGCCGCCCAGCGCCGCCCCGTCGCACCCTCCGCCCCGTCGCCCCCCACCCCTCCGCCCCCACCCCACCCGCCGACGCCCCGTCGCCCCGCCACCCGCCGCCCGGCGCCTCCCCCGCCGCCCGGCACCGCCACCGCCCCCGCCGACCGTCCCATTGCTCCGGTGAGGGACTAGTGCTTTTTTCTGTTTTTTCATTTTTTCTGTTTAATTGTTAGTGCTACATTGTGTGAGTGTTAGTGTTAGAAAAGAATGAGAAGAAGTAGAAGTAGTAGAAGAAGTAGAAGAAGAAGAAAAGAGAAGAAGTAGAAGAAGAAGAAAAGAGAAGAAGTAGAAAAAAGATGAAAAAAGAAAAAGAAGAAAAGAAGTAGAAGAAGAAGAAGAAAGGAAGAAAAGAAAAGAAGTACAAAAAAGATGTAAAAAGAAGAAGAAGAAAAGAAGTAGAAGAAGTAGAAGAAGAAGAAAGGAAGAAACGAAAAGAAGTAAAAAAGTAGAAAAAAGATGAAAGAAGAAGAAGAAGAAAGGAAAGAAGAAGAAGAAGAATTGAAAGAAAGAAGAAGACCCCTCCGCCCCCACCCCACCCGCCGACACCCCGACCCCGACACCACACCCCGACCCCGACACGACACCCCGACCCCCTGACCCCCTGACCCCGACACCCCGACTCCGACACCACACCCCGACACCCCGACCCCGACACGACACCCCGACACCCGACCCCCCGACCCCCTGACCCCCTGACACGACACCCCGACGCCCCGACACCCCGACCCCCTGACCCCCTGACCTCCTGACCCACCAACCCCGACACCACACCCCGACTCCACCCCGACACCCGACCCCCTAACCCCCTGACCCCGACACAACACCCCGACCCCCCGACCCCGAAACAGCACCCCGACCCCGACACGGCACCCCGACACCGACACGACACCCCGACCCCCGACACCTCCCGAAAAGGTGTTCTTTGGCCTTGCAGAGGCCGATGGGGTCATATATTTGTGAATTATTAGTTAGGTCATATATTTTTCGATTTTGTTATGAAAACATCATATATAATTGTGTTGATCGGGTAGATTTAAATGTGCAGTTGTTTCATCGCTGCGAGGTTTGGTGGTCGACGACCTCGCCGTGCGTTTGACGAGCTCTGCCCCTTCGTTCGTGGGTGAGCACAAATGACATGTCCTCCTCCCCCGTTAATTATTTGCTCTGTTCCGGTGTTCGTGCCGATGAAACTTGATAGCTAGCTATATATGTGTCTTGAATCATCAGTATGCGTAACCAATATGTGTCTCCCGTTCGAAAGCGTCATAGTTATAAATATGCATGCATTTGCATATTTATAACCTTGATTCTTTCGAATTGTCCAACGCTATCCATGGACAGCCCGAGTATGTTTAGATTGGGTTCGTTTTCCCATATGCTTTGCTCCGGATCTGACGCATAAGTTTCGTCAGTGCCTCCCCTGTTGTTCTCCGGGTACACATCCTCTCTGTTTATTGCAGAGACGTGTATCAGGAGAACAGCGGGGAGGTGCTGCCGAAATTTTGCGTAGGATCCGGAGCATAGCATGGGAAAATGAACCCAATCTAAACATACTCGGGTGGGATTAGGACCTATCATTACCTATTAGAGTGTAGGTTGCATGGACGTAATAAAATTGACAAAGTAGATCAACTGATGAATATATACATGGTGAATTATATATATATATATATTTGTTGTGTGTCTAGTAGCTCTGAAAGTCAAGATGAGTGATCGTGCGTGGATGTACACCGGTCACACTGGTCAGAACAAATGGAGCACTGAATGGTTCACAAAAACCAAGGGGTTTGTGCGAGCCGCATTTGCAAATGGCCAGAGGAAAACCTGGTGCCCCTGTTTACGGTGCGGCAATTGGGAAAAGAGGACAGAGGCTGAAATGGGCAAACACCTGCAGAAGAGTGGTTTTACGCCCGATTATACGGTGTGGACATTTCATGGTGAGTCTGCCCAACGTGACCGAGCTGAGGTGGATCGTCGTCGCACCGACGAGCATGGTACCGGGATGGAAAACATGGTGCAAGACTTCGATGATGCTCGGGATTCGGACGAGGAGATGGAGGAATCTGCAAAGGCCTTCAATGAAATGTTGGAGTCTTCAAAACGTCCGCTCCATGAGCACACTGAGCTTTGTCAGTTGGATGCCATCTCACAAGTAATGGCTCTGAAGGCTCAGTTCAACTTGGGCCAGAGAATGCTACGATGCAATGATGACAGTATTTGGACGCTTTCTACCCAAAGGCCATGTAATGCCTGCAAACCTGTACCAGTCGGACAAAATCCTCCGTGCACTGAAGATGCCCTATGATAAGATACATGCCTGTGAGAAAGGATGTGTCTTGTTTAGGCTTGACTATGCGGACTTGAACTATTGTCCCATTTGCAAGTCTTCCAGGTATGTTGTGGTAGACAACGGTATGGGTGAGAAGACACAGACCAAAATCCCCGTTAGTGTTCTTCGGTATATGCCAATCGTACCAAGACTTCAACGTCTTTTCATGGTCGAAGAGACGGCCAGACAGATGACATGGCACAAAACGGGCAAAAGAACCGAACTAGATGCAGATGGGAATCTGATGATTGTACACACATCGGATGGTGTTGCGTGGAAAAAGTTTGATGAATTACATGCTGACAAAGCGGCAGATCCGAGGCATCCTCGAGTCGGCATCAGCACGGATGGGTTCAGTGTGTTTGGTATGACGGCAGCCCAATACAGTTGTTGGCCCGTATTTGTCTTTCCACTCAATCTCCCCCCCCGGACAGATTATGCAAAGAAAGAACATTTTCCTGACGTTGATAATTCCAGGGCCCAACTATCCGGGGAAAAATATGAATGTGTACATGCAGCCGCTTAAGGACGAATTGCAAGAAGCCTGGGATAATGGGTTCAAGACATACGACGCCTATAGCAAACGGAACTTCATAATGCGTGTCTGGTACATGTACTCGACGCATGACTTGCCGGCGTATGCGCTATTCGTTGGCTGGTGTGTGCATGGAAGGTTCCCGTGCCCCACATGCAAGGGAGCTCTTGAGTTTCGTTGGCTTCAGGCCGGTCGCAAGTTTTCTTGCTTCGACATGCATAGACAGTTCCTGAATCCTCGCCATAAGTTCAGGAAAGACAAGAAGAACTTCATCAGAGGTAGAGTTGTCAAAAACTCTGCACCACCTGCATTGACAGGCCAACAGACCCTGGATCAGTTAAACGCTCTCGAGCCAGATCCAGAGCGTCCAGGGTACTTCAAGGGGTATAATTCTAAGCACGCCTGGACTCACAAAACATGCTTATGGGATCTGCCTTACTTCAAAGACCTCCTTTGCCCACACAACATCGACGTGATGCACACTGAGAAGAATATCGCCGAGGCACTTTTTGGTACATTGTTCGGCATAGATGGGAAGTCAAAGGATAATACTAAGGCTAGAGTCGATCTGGAGGCGCTATGTGATAGGCCGTTACAAAACATGAAAGAACCGAAAGGAAAGCAGAACTGGACGAAGCCAAAGGCATGGTTCAATCTTGGAAGGCCAGCTATGAGGGAAATTATCTTGTGGGTGAAAATGCAGTTGATGTTCCCCGATGGGTATGCAGCGAATCTAAAGAGGGGAGCCAGTCTTGATAAATTGAAGATATTTGGTCTCAAGAGTCATGATTGGCACATATGGATTGAGCGGGTAATGCCGGTGATGTTGCGTGGCTTCATCCCTGAGGATGAATGGCTAGTACTGGCAGAACTCAGCTATTTCTTCCGTGTTCTTTGTGCGAAAGAACTATCGCCTGGCGTGCTAGAAGAAATGGAAGAGTTGGCGCCGGAGTTGATCTGCAAGTTAGAGAAGATCTTTCCACCGGGCTTCTTTAATCCAATGCAACATTTGATTTTGCATCTCCCGACCGAGGCAAGATTGGGGGGGCCCGTGCAAAATCGTTGGTGCTACCCAACTGAGAGGATGCAGAAGACGCTTCGACAAAAATGTAAAAATAAACGTAGAATTGAAGCATCGATGGCTGAGGCATTCATCACTGAGGAGGCGGCAAACTTCGTGACAGCACACTACGAAGCCAAAAATCGTCATTTGCATAATCCGAAGCCTCGGTACAATGCTGACGACCCTAAAAAGGGTGGATCCAACCTCAGCCTATTCAAAGGGAATCTCGCACCAGCCAGTGTTTCAAATCCAGTATCTTTGGATAACGAACAATGGCGGACCATTTCGTTGTATATCTTCAACAACCTGATAGAAGTGCGGCCGTACATCGAGTAAGTTCTCGGTACATTGTTTCGCAACTTCTATTTCCTTTGAACTGCTCTTATTCCTGGATATTTCATACAGTCGATACGTCGCCTTATTCTCGTATGGAGCGGTGATCCAAAAGGATTCTGTCGAAGAGTATGAGCTTCTCGCAAAGCAAGGAGGCGGCTATCCCGGTTTCATCTCTTGGTTCAAACAAACGGTAATTTCTATTAGACAATTTCATTTCATTCGCTAATTTGTGCGTAATGCAACAATCCTTTCATATTAAACTTGTAGGCTAATTCAGAGTCTATGGACGCCGAATTGAGACAAGTCGCTAATGGTTTTGACTATAAGGTCCGTTCATTTGACAAATACGACATCAACGGGTATCGCTTTCGTACCTATGGCAAAGAGCTATCTATGGCCGACCGAAAGTCTACAAATTGTTGTGTATCTGCTATCGGCGAAGGAGGTACCGAGTATTATGGGAGAGTTGAAGCAATTTATGAACTTCTATTCTATGGTGAAAACCCACCGAATGTCGTAGTCTTCAAATGTTATTGGTTTCAGCCGAAGGAGACTAGAAGGACTCATGAACATATAGGGCTAGTTGAAATCAACCAAAGCACCCATTTAGATGTTCCTGATGTCTATATTACGGCTCAACAGGCGACCCAAGTATTCTATCTACCGTGGGCCTGCCAAACTAATCCAAATCTGAAAGGTTGGGATGTCGTTTATGAAGTGCCGCCACGTGCTAGACTATCTCCCCCAAAGGAAGAGGATTATGAACCTCACATTAACCCAGACACATATGAAGGAGAATTCTTCCAAGAGACACGTCTTTCCAAAAAGCGTTTCAAGAACCGCTATACTTCACCCCAAAACATTGAAGTAGACAGCGACAGTGAATCCGACATCACCCCAGAGGAGGAACAAGAAGAGCCGGAACAAGAAGAGGTTACTGCTGCGGATGACCTGTCATTGCTTGACCGATTACGTCAAGGTGGCCTTCCACATGTTGATGCCACTGAACCCTATGAGCCCGTCATTGATTATAGTGATGATGATGATTATGCATTTATTGATGATACTGATCGAGATTATTAGTAGTGTCAGGTATTAAATTTTTTTATGTTGTACTTGATGATGATACACTTAAGTGATACACATATTATTATTCATGTCGGTCTTTTTTTTATGTTGTACTAATTTCGTTTACTGTTTGTCATGGCAGGTGTTGAAAGATGGTGGGCGCTGGTCGGGAGCGCGCCAAGGCCCCTTCTTCGTCGGCGCGTGGTGTGAGGTCTTCCATTCCAGACGCACCTCTCCGCCGAGCGTTGCTGGACAGTATGGCGACACCGCCGGGCCCTTCTTCGTCGACCGCGGTGCCCAGCAGGGGACGAGGTAGGAAGAGAGGAGGTGGGGCACGTGGTCGCGGGAGAGGAGGTAGGGTGACTGCTACGGCGCCTTCCTCGCCGCCACCCCCAGCTGTTTCACCCGAGCACGTGACTGCTAGGGTGGACTCGTCCGAGGAGGAGGCTACACGGACTCCGGTCCACGAGCCTCCGGTCCACGGGTCTTGGGCCCACGAGCCTCGGGTCGACTGGCCTTCGGCCCACGAGAGTTCGGCCCACGAGACCCCGGAGGAGCACACGTCTGGATGGGGTACCTGGCCGGATCAGCCCGAGGAGCCGAGTGGCCATGCTGATGATGGCGGGGAGCCGACTGATATTGAGGAGGAGGGGGGCACCGTCTACCAGCGTGGTGCTACACGGCTCCCGTCCGTGCCGGCGACCCGCGAGCAGAGGTGGTTGATTTTCCCTGATGGGGAGAGGTAAGTGCATTTAATATTTTTGTACCTTCTGCATTCACGTTTCTTCAAATAACTAATGCGTTGGCCTTGTCATGCTGCAGGGGTTGGGACCACCATCATAGTGTCCGCCGGCCCAACTCCGTCCTTGGAGTTCTTTGCCGGCAAAACTTCCCGGGGTTTGTCACGTTGCCTGGTGAGGGTCGGCTTCCAGAGCTTGGATTGAGCTGGGAGCACTACTTGGCTGCCCCGGCCCCGCCGGATGAGATTATCGACGGTGTCTTGTGCGACACGAGGGCAGACGTGGTGATCAGAAAGTTCTGGGTAATTTCTCCTTTACACATTTAAAAATCTTCAACTAGCTAGTTATTAATTGTACTAATCAATATTGTCTCATTTGATTGCAGACATTCTACAGGTGTGAGGAGGGATACGAGGAGGACGCGGCACATGTTATCGAGAACGTCTGCAAGCGCCTACTACAGAACTTACGGCACGAGGCTCGGGTGCAGGCTGTTCGAGACTACTACGCCTTGCGTGGTATCAAGAAGACCAAGCCGGCGTGCCGCGATAAGTTCCTGAGTAAGGAGCAGTACATGAAGGTAATTCTTAAGGCCTTCTACTTAAGTTCCTTCATTTAGTAATTCTTAGCCGTAGCGCTCAAGTTTCTATTTGCTAACTTAGGCGCCTCCGAGATGGTGTGCGGATCGGATGGATTGTTGGGAGGTGTTGGTCAATGAGTGGTGCTCAAAAGAATGGCTAGCCCTCCACAACGAGGCCAAGGACAAACGTGCCCAAATGGAAGGTGTGCCACACCATCAAGGCAGCTCCAACTTATATCAGTTCGGGCGGAACTGGGTATGTGGTTTGCTTCATGATTCATGCAATTCATTCATCATGCTAGCTTGAGCCCTTTAATTACTAATTTACATTGTTTCTCTCTTTCAGGCACGCCACAATAAGGTGGATAAGGTGCCAGAGGTGTACGACCTGTATGCCATGGCCCACACTGCCTCTTTCAAGAAAGTCAAGGCATTCTCTCAGTCTGACCTCGATGATGCAAACAACTTCACCAACATCTCCTCCCACAACAAGCTCGTGAGATATAGAGATGAGGGGAAGGCGAGGAAAGGGGAGGACTTTAACCCGAGCCAGGGTCCCATTGATCCAGAGCTGGTGATGATATCTGGTGGCGGGAGGTCCCATGGCTCCATAGCCATTGGAGATGGACTTATCCGTTGTCCTAGCACTCTCCCGGAGATCAAGGCGCGCCAGTCGAGCTCCGCTCCTGAGATAAGGCCTCGTGAACGGCCAGTCCAACTCGCCATCAAGGTTAGTGATACGTACTCAGCTATCTTTCTCCATTACATTGTGTGCGCTTCCATCAATGATTACAAATGGTCATGTGAGTGGTGTTGCAGGCTGCTATACAGAGTGAGAGAGATAGAACGGAGAAACTTCTGGCGGAGGCGGCGGAGAGGCAGCGGGAGTTGGAGGAGAGGACGACAAAGATGTTGGAGGAGGAGAGGGCACGGAATGACATGCAGGCAAGGGCCATGTACGAGCTCCTTGTGGTAAGTTTCTTCTGCAGATTAGCCAAAACATTCATGTAGTGTTTGTCTCATTACTAAATAGTATGACTGAGTCGTCAAAACCAAATGTGCAGTCTGTGTGCGAGAAGACCGGTCAGACCGCTCCGCCGATGCCAGTGATTGCTCCTGGGACCACGGTGAGTTTAATTTGAATGGATATTACTTGCTAGTCTTAACATTTGAGTGTCATCATGCTAACAAGACATTGGAAATGATCTTTGGTGCAGCGTAACTCCAGACAAGCATCACACGATCCTTCTCCAGCTACCGACACGAGCCAGCCCGCTCCTACACCTCCTGGATCATGGTAAGTTTATCTAGTGTTTTGCTTAACACATGCATAAAGACCTAGACTTAGCTTTATTTCCTCCAATGCTTACCATAATGACCTAGACTTAGCTTCTTCTCCTCCAAAATGACTTAATAAGCTTACTGACCTCCAAAACCATCCATTTTACCTAAGTTAGCTCTAAACGATATGTACTTAGCTTACTTATGTCAAAAATTGCATAATTAGCTTAGTTAGCTCATAAACGATCCATTTTACCTAAGTTAGCTCTAAATTGACCCATTTTACCTTGGTTAGCTTATAAATGATCCAGTTCATCCAAGTTAGCTCAAAAATGACCCATTTTACCTAGATTAGCTCCTAAATGATCCATTTTACCTACGTTAGCTTTAAAATGACCCATTTCACCTAGGTTAGCTCCAAAATGACCCATCTTACCTAGGTTATCTCATAAACGATCCATTTCAACTAATTTAGCTCATAAACGATCCATTTCACCAAGTTAGCTCAAAAACGATCCATTTCACCTAAATTAGCTCTTAAATGATCCATTTCACCTAAGTTAGCTCAAAAAGAACCATTTCAACTAAATTAGCTCATAAATGATCCATTTCACCTAAGTTAGCTCAAAAACGATCCATTTCAACTAAGTTAGCTCATAAATGATCCATTTCACCTAAGTTAGCTAAAAAACGATCCATTTCACCTTAGTTACCTCAAAAACGATCCATTTGACCTTAGTTAGCTCATAAACGACCCATTTCAACTAAGTTAGCTCATAAATGATCCATTTCACCTTAGCTAGCTCATAAACGACCCATTTCCACTTAGTTAGCTCATATATGATCCATTTCACGTAAGTTAGCTCATAAATGACATACTCTTCTTGTTCTAGTCTTCTTCTTGTTCTACTCTTCTTGTTCTAGTCTTCTTCTTGTTCTACTCTTCTTGTTCTAGTCTTCTTCTTGTTCTACTCTTCTTGTTCTAGTCTTCTTCTTGTTCTACTCTTCTTGTTCTAGTCTTCTTATTCTAGTCACCTATTTCTAACTTTCTTATTTTGCCATTTTGCAGATTTCATTCACTTCATGGAAGCTAGCTTGCTATGGAGTGCTGTTTATGTATGGATGGAACTTGCTTATGTATGAATGGATGGATGGAACTAGCTTATGTAATATGTATGGATGGAACTTGCTTATGTATGAATGGATGGAACTTGCTTATGTATGAATGTATGGAACTTATCTACTGGATATATGTGATATGTTTGCTGTTAAATAGGCCTGTGAAATATATCTATATATCTCATATATATTTGCTGTGAAAATTGTTGGATTTAATAAAAAACAGAAAAAAGAGCCAATATGCAGGCTCTTTGCCGTCTGCCGCAGACGGCAAAGAAGCCACATGGCAGCCAACTGTGCTTCCTGGGAGCTGACCCATTTGGTCAGTTTGCCTACAGTGGCAGACGGCAAAGACACTAGAAAGTTTGCCTACAGTGGCAGACGGCAAAGACACTAGAAAGTTTGCCGTCAGCGGCGGACGGCAAAGGCCTGCCGTTAGCCACTTAACGGACTGACAGCGCAATTATTGCCGTCTGCTCTCTTTGCCGTCTGCTGCAGACGGCAAAGGCCCTTTGCCGTCAGCCGCCAGGAAGCAGACGGCAAAGTAGCTCTTTACCGTAGCCTACTTTGCCGGAGCCTTTTGCCTCAGCCGCAGACGGCAAAGGCCTTTGCCGTCCGCCGTTCATGCCTTTGCCATCCGCCGTGGCAGACGGCAAAATAGCTAATTCCTGTAGTGCCGACTGGCTGGAGGTGGCGGTCGGCCGCTTCGAGGCTTGGAAGGCTTTGGCGGCTCGGTCCGGCGCCAGGCGGGCACTGGAGTTCGCCAAGGCCTGGTATCCCGGGCTGAGCCTAGACCAGCTGGCCACCTGGCGGCAGGAGGCCGACACGGAGCTGGAGCCGGCGCGGCCAGCTATCATCTGGCGGGCTTCGGCGATCGCCGACTACACCGACACCAGTGCCTTCGCTCCTGAGGTGGACGACAACGGTGTTGCCCGGCCGAAGGAGTGGTTCGGGCTAAACCCGGCAGACGGCGAGGACTCGGCGGAGGAGATTGACTCCAGCGACGAGGGCAAGGAGGAGGAGGAGGAGGGTGAAGACGCCGGGCCAGATGGTGGAGCGGCCGGTCAGCCTCAGCTTGACCGTGCCTCTAGCAACAAGGCACGCGCGGGTGCACCGCCTGCAGCCGACGATGATCAGGCCGAGACCCGCCAGCCGGCCACTCCTCCAACCGGTGGCGCCGTCTCCACCGACCAACCTGGCTCCCACACCGCGCCCTTATTCTAGTCTGCTGCCTCTATTTTCCTGTTTTACCACTCTCGGAACAGTATTTTGTTAGGTTTGCACAATTCCACCCACTGGGGGTGTATTCGAACTATATTGATTACCGGCATGTTGGGGGCCTTATGTGTAAATATATTTATGCATGCGTTTGGCTTTCCCTTGTCCTTTGCTTTTCATCCTTCTGCTGTTTCCTTTGCCGCCCTCCCTTGGTTGCCGCCTCCCTAGTAGGACAGTTGCTCTACAATCTGTGGCTGGAGAAGTGCTTGGCCAGTTGGGAGGGCAAGTACTCTAGCTTTGTTGGATTATAGCGAGGCGATTGGGAGGCCAGCCAGCCGGCTGTTTTGTCAGCCGGCAAGCATGGTTGGAGGCCGTCTTTGCGTTATATAAGCTCGTTAGTCCTTAGTCGTTTTTCATGTGGGCATCCTTTTTGCCTTTGGCTCTTGCCAGTCGGACACTCGGTTCTTCGAACTGCGACTTTCGACAAGAGGGCTCGGGAGCCGGCACACTACTTATCTGACTTCTGGTAGAACTTTAATATAACTTAAGGCGACCAGTCCCCGGGCCGACTAGTCGAACCCGGTGCCAGACAGAAAAATCAAATGTAATAATACATTCATGAATATGACACTCGTCATTCATAGATAAAGGAGGGCAGTCCCCGAGCGCTCCTCGGGGGGCCCGTTGTTTCGTACTTAATACAAAAAGGTAGCATGATACATACTGCTTTCAACTGTAAAATCTTCTCAGGAGGTTCGCGTTCCATGGTCGCTCCGACTCCTTGCCGGAATCATCCCTCTTGCGTGCTCTTGGTTTTTGTGCGTCGATCAGGTAGTAGGAGTCGTTGCCTAGTGCCTTGCTGATGACGAAGGGGCCTTCCCAAGGGGCCGAGAGCTTGTGCTGGCCGGCTGTTCACTGGATCAGCCGAAGCACAAGGTCGCCCTCTTGGAAAGATCTCGGCTTGACCTTGCGGTTGTGGTAACGGCGCAAACCCTGCTGGTAGATGGCGGACCGGCTGAGTGCTAACAGCCGGCCTTCTTCCAGCAGGTCGACGCTGTCTTCTCGCGCTTCCTTGGCCTCCTCCTCCGTGTACATGGTGACCCGAGGCGAGTCGAACTCGATGTCGGTTGGGATGACAGCCTCGGCACCATATACAAGGAAGAACGGAGGCCAAGGAAGCGCAAGAAGACGGCGTTGACCTGAGTAAATGGCCACGGGTAGCCTAACCGACTCCCCCTGGTTCCTCAGAAAAATTACCAGGCCATTCAAGCCTTTAAGCATATAGAGCGCAGGGCCGCCTTCCCCCGGCCGACTATCCCAGGGCCGACTCCCAGAGGGCGACCCAGCCTCAGAAACCTCCCCCAAGAAAGATACGAGATAGCCGACTCCCAGAAGCCGGCCATGAAGAAAGCCGATTCCCAGAAGCCGGCCATGAAGAAAGTCGGCTCCCAGAAGCCGGCCAAGACTCCACCCACCAAGACTACAACCACATAACGGTGTTAAGATGGGGGTGGCCGCAGTATAGCCCACTACCCCCGAATCCCGGAACAGGCATGGCCACAGGGCGCCGTACAGGCCAGCCATCCCCCGTCCCGCGCGGCACTGTAGCCATGTTGGCCTCGATGTCACCCACGACAGGCGCCAGTACGGCCCGCGGGCGGCGGGCCCCTTTAGTCAGAGAGACGCCCGAAGGCGGCCTGGCCTCCCCTAGTCGGCCGGGGGCATGGCCGGCTCCCAGTAGCCGGCTACCTCCCTCCCTCGAAACGTGTGCCTCATTAAGGAGACAAGACGAGGTAAGGCTACAGTGAGAGCACGCAAGGCGGCAGCACTGTAGCCACGCTCACCTCGACAAAAGCCCTTGTCATCAGAGGCGAGGCAACAATAACCAGCCGCCGACAAAGCCCCCAAGCGGTGGGGCCGGCCTGTCGGCCAAGAGGCCGGCAGCCGGCGGGCCTCAATGGCCGGCGGAGAAGCCAGCGAGCATAGATGCTGACGGCTGGGACCCGCGCCCAGCCGGAATACCATTGTACCCCTGGGGGGTAGGCCTATATAAACCCCCCGGAACACCCATGCAAAGGGTTGATCTCATAGAGTTTCACACACCACATAGAGAGAAAAGGAGAGCTAGCCTTGCCCTTCTTCTTCCCCTAGCCAAACAGCTCAAGGAGCACTTGTAGCTACTTGTACTGATCTAGTGATCATGCGGAGACCCCGCAGAGCAGGACTAGGGGTGTTATCTCCACGGAGAGCCCCGAACCTGGGTAAGATTCGCCGGCGTGCATGTCTTCGACTCATCCCGTTTCCAGGCACCGACGATGTCTTACTGGCTCCCACAATGATAAGCCACCCGTTGGCATATGTCGCACCTACCACCCGACATTTGGCGCCCACCGTGGGGCCAGGTGCACCGTCGTCCGGAGACCTGTTCTGGACGGGAACCCTCTTCCTCCCCCGCGAGCGCAGCCAGCCTGCTACACTCGACGACGCTTGCCCCAACGCGCTGCAAGGCGTCGACGACACCTGCGCGGCAAGCTGCCTCGCCGATCTTCTTGGCGAGACTCGCATCTCCGACGAGCCCGCGTCCGACGCGGGCACGGACTACCCCGAGAGCCGCCTCGTCAGCCTCCTCGACCAACTTCACGTCTCCAGCGAGCCTGCTGTAGACTTAGAGTCGGTCGGCTCCACCGACCCGATGCTTGTCGACTCCGATACGGCATCACTCGACGCCTACCCCTCCGACGTGGTAGTCTTCAACGACCCTCTCCCTCGAGCTGACAGCGGCAGCAGCGCTGTCACTGAGGTGCTGGTCATCAGCCACGTCGCCGACTCGGGCGAGAACGCCCACGACGCCCTGCAAGCGGCGATGCATGACTTATCCGTCCCCATCCCGGCCGACGCCGACGCCGAGACCCTGGAGGCACGCCGCCTCGCTCTCATCGCGGAAGGCCAGAAGATAGCCTCCATGAGACGCCTCACCGAGGCTCACCAGCGCGAAGTCGACCGCGCCGCCTTTGGCACGCCACCTCATGGCGGGCTGAGCCGAGTCGGCCTCGTCAAGAAGCGCGGCGCGGCCATCGCCAGCATGCTGGGGGCAGACCGCCCCGTCTACGCCACCCCGCTCGAGAATCTGCGAGCCGCCCAGGCGGCCGCTGAAGAGCTAAATGGGCTGGGAGCTGATGAGCTCCCCTACATGACAAGGCGAATCCAGCAGCTGATCGATGCGGCTGCAGAACGGCACGAAGCCGGCGCCCGCGCTGAGTGTCCTCCCCCGCGCCGAGAGCATGCCGCGACATCCCGGTCGCCGACTGCGAGCGGCGCACGCGCGAGGAAAGACAAGGAGCCGGCTGCAAGCCGCAGCCGGACTCGGATCACTATCGAGCTCGACGCGGAAGGCCGCCCTCGAGGGGTGACGCGCCAAGGAAATCCGCCTCCTCCCCCGCCTCGAGGGGAGAGATATCCCACCCCGCCACCTGTCACGCATCCGACTCTTGGTGGCCGACTAGGCCACCGCAAAGGAGTCGGCGAGAACGACGCCCGCCACCGGATCGACCGCCTAGCTCGATCCCTGGCGCTAGAAGAAGAAGACGATGTCGGCCCGCCATGCTTTGGCCCCCGCATCCGCGACGAGCCCTTCCCCGAAGGGTTCTTGCTCCCCAGAGACACACCCAAGTACAACGGCTCTGTGAAGCCGGAAGATTGGCTCATCGACTACTCTACCGCCGTCAGCATAGCGAACGGCAACAGGCTCGTAGCCGTGAAGTGCGTCCCTCTCATGCTGCAAGGCACGACACGCACCTGGCTCAACAGCCTCAAGCCCTACAGCGTCAACAGCTGGCTAGACTTCACGGAAATCTTCGTCCGCAACTTCACCAGCACGTACAAGCGGCCTCCGGAGTCTGCGTACTACCCCTAACAAGTCAACCGGCTTCACTCCGTTCTTCCTTGTATATGGTGCCGAGGCTGTCATCCCAACCGACATCGAGTTTGACTCGCCTCGGGTCACCATGTACACGGACGAGGAGGCCAAGGAAGCGTGAGAGGACGGCGTCGACCTGCTGGAAGAAGGCCGGCTGTTAGCACTCAGCCGGTCCGCCATCTACCAGCAGGGTTTGCGCCGTTACCACAACCGCAAGGTCAAGCCAAGATCTTTCCAAGAGGGCGACCTTGTGCTTCGGCTGATCCAGCAAACAGTCGGCCAGCACAAGCTCTCGGCCCCTTGGGAAGGCCCCTTCGTCATCAGCAAGGCACTAGGCAACGACTCCTACTACCTGATCGACGCACAAAAACCAAGAGCACGCAAGAGGGATGATTCCGGCAAGGAGTCGGAGCGACCATGGAACGCGAACCTCTTGAGAAGATTTTACAGTTGAAAGCAGTATGTATCATGCTACCTTTTTGTGTTAAGTACGAAACAACGGGCCCCCCGAGGAGCGCTCGGGGACTGCCCTCCTTTATCTATGAGTGACGAGTGTCATATTCATGAATGTATTATTACATTTGATTTTTCTGTCTGGCACCGGGTTCGACTAGTCGGCCCGGGGACTGGCCGACTTAAGTTATATTAAAGTTCTACCTGAAGTCAGATAAGTAGTGTGCCAGCTCCCGAGCCCTCTTGTCGAAAGTCGCAGTTCGAAGAACCGACTGTCCGACTGGCAAGAGCCAAAGGCAGAAACGATGCCCACATGAAAAACGGCTAAGGACTAACGAGCTTATATAACGCAAAGACGGCCTCCAACCACGCTTGCCGGCTGACAAAACAGCCGGCTGGATGGCCTCCCAATCGCCTAGCTATAATCCAACAAAGCTAGAGTACTTGCCCTCCCAACTGGCCAAGCACTTCTCCAGCCACAGATTGCAGAGCAACTGTCCGACTGGGGAGGCGGCAACCAAGGGAGGGCGGCAAAGGAAACAGCAGAACGATGAAAAGCAAAGGAAAAGGGAAAGCCAAATGCATGCATAATTATATTTACACATAAGGCCCCCAACAGGCCGGTAATCAATATAGTTCGAATACACCCCCAGTGGGTGGAATTGTGCAAACCTAACAAAATATTGTTCCAAGAGTGGTAAAACAGGAAAATAGAGGCAGCAGACTAGACTAAGGGTGCGGTGTGGGAGCCAGGTTGGTCGGTGGAGACGGCGCCACCGGCTGGAGGAGTGGCCGGCTGGCGGGTCTCGGCTTGATCATCGCCGGCTGCAGGCGGTGCACCCGCGCGTGCCTTGTTGCTGGAGGCACGGTCAAGCTGAGGTTGACCGGCCGCTCCACCATCTGGCCCGGCGTCTTCACCCTCCTCCTCCTCCTCCTCGCCCTCGTCGCTGGAGTCGATCTCCTCCGCCGAGTCCTCGCCGTCTGCCGGGTTCAGCCCGAACCACTCCTCCGGCTGGGCAACACCGTTGTCGTCCACCTCAGGAGCGAAGGCGCTGGTGTCGGTGTAGTCGGCGATCGCCGAAGCCCGCCGGATAATAGCTGGCCGCGCCGGCTCCAGCTCCGTGTCGGCCTCCTGCCGCCAGGTGGCCAGCTGGTCCAGGCTCAGCCCGGGATACCAGGCCTTGGCGAACTCCAGCGCCCGCCTGGCGCCGGACCGAGCCGCCGAAGCCTTCCAAGCCTCGAAGCGGCCGACCGCCACCTCCAGCCAGTCGGCGGTCCGACTGGGGGTGCGGGGAATCACTTCACCAGGCCAGAGAGCAGCCAACACCTGCGCCCCAACACACTGAAGCCGGCGGAGCAGGCGATGAGCCGGCTGGAGGCGGGCCTGGATCGCCAAGAGCTGCTCCTCCAGCGACCGGTGAGCGTTTGGTGCGATTTCGGCGCCAGCCTGCCTTTGTGCCTCGCGGTGGGCCTCGACGACCTGGTTGGCGGCGGTAGAGTAGCCAGGGAAGTACTCTGCGCAAGGAAGAAAGAGAAAGAAGAGAAAAACACCAAGTCAGAAAACGAGCTAAAGCGGCAAGCAAGGACGAAGAGGAAGGCGGCCTACCGTCAACCAAGTCTTCGATCTGGCCATAGCCGTTGATCAGCGTCTGCTTCGCTTCGGCCCAGCTGGCCGCCTCTGTCTCATACTCGGCTTGGAGGGTGGCCTCGCTGTCCCGCACCGCCTTCAGGGCCGCCTTGTGGCTCTCTTCCTGGTCAGCCAACTTCTTGGCCAGGCGGTCACGCTCTTGTGCCAAGGCGGCAAACTCGGCCTCCTTAGCGCGGAGGGCGGCCTGAGCCCCGCCCAGCTGCACCCTTAGACTGGCGTTGGCCGCTGCAGGGATGGCAGAAAAGAAAGAAGCAATAAGGAAGAAGTTGTCAAGGAAGATCCGACCCGACTGCTCAGCAGTCGGCCCGAATCTCGGGGACTACACCCAGTGGGTGCGCTGACGCGCCCCACGTGTGATAAAAGACGAAGCACTTACCCAGGCTCTCAGATAGGTCAGCAGTCTTCTGGATCAGCTCCCGAGCCTGGGAGTTGAAGGCAGCCGCGCGGAGGTTGTGGTAGTCCTGCAAGTCAGGCAGAGGAACGAATGAGAACAAGAATAGCAAAACAAGGCCCGCTAGGAAGTTCCAAGCCGCCTGCTCAGCAGCCGACTCGGAACTCGGGGACTACACCCAGTGGGTGCGCTGACGCGCCCCCACGGAAGAAACCAAGATCAAAAAAGCAAAGACAAAAGGACTAACCCGAATGGCCGCCCGCGTCGCAAGGAACTCGTCATTATATTTCCTCAGCGCCGCAGCCAGGGCTTGAAGACGGTTCCGGACTTCCTGCGCGGCCACGTTCACCACAGCCGACCCTCCACCCGGCGTCCACCCCGAGCTGACGCTGGCCGCCTCCATGTCCTGGGCCGACGAGCTGGAGCCCGCGGCCTTCTGCGGCTCCGATGCAGCCTTCCCCGTGCGCTGGCGCGACGGCGTCTGGACCACCAGATCAGTCCTCGCGGCCGGCTCGCCCCCGGCCGATTGCGCAGGCGGCAAGTTAGGCCGGCCGCCTTGGGTCGCCCCAGTCGGCGGGGCCGGTGCTGCCTCCCTCTCCGGGACGACGACGTCGTCCTCCCTCTCCAATCCCGGCTGGTCACTGCCGGCTTCTTCTGGCGGGGGCTCTGGGGCCTCAGGCGCCACGACGCGCAGAGGGGTGACTAGCAAGGCCCCCTCCACCATCGCCGCAGCCGCAGCCTCCGCTTGGGCCTTGGCCGCTGCATCGGCGCGCGCCTTCGCCGCCTCCTCCTCCTGCGCCGCCTTGGCGGCGGCCGCCCTCAACTCCTCTGCCTCCCGCTCCTCCCGCGCCTCCCGCGCATTTCGCTCCATCGCCGCCTAAAGCTCGGCACGGGGGTCCACGCGGCGAGTGGTGCTCCCGGATCCTCACGGCGATCCAACGACGGAGGCGGCAGCAACCCGCTCGAGCGACAGTGGAGCCCTGATTTTTTGAGAAAAGACAAAGATTCAGGAAATACCAAGAGAGAAGAAGAAAGAATACACGAAGGAGTATACACTTATGCCGACACCGTCTGCGGCTGCTTCACCGCCTTGGCGGAAGCGGGACGCCTGGTCGCCGCTGCCCCGCCTTTGGGCTTCTTCGACCGACTGCCGAACAAGCCCGACGCGGCACGATGCTTCTGCCCGCCGCCTCGAGCAGGCGGCGCGGCGGAGGAACCCGCGCCGTGGCCAGACGCCGGCTGGCGGCGTGGGACGACTTCCGCCTCGTCGTCATCTGGCCAGTCGTCGAAGCTGACTCCAAGCTCGGAGCCGCAGGCTTGGCCGCCACCCGCCTCGGTGTTGTCATCCATGGCGGCCGCCCCCAAGTCGGGGTCCTCCAGGTCGTGCTCCGTCCGGTAGGGGAGGAATCGACGCTCCGCCTCCGACCCGCCTGCAGGCCGAAGGAGAGGGCTCTGCCGAGACGTGGCGGCTAGTTAGAGTCGGCCAGAAGGAACTCGGCGACAAAACTAAGAGAAGAAAGGGAAAAAGAGAACATACCGTGGGCGGCGGATGTGCTCGGGAATATGGCTCCTTGCCAAACTGCCATTCTGCGGAGAGCTTGCAGTTCGCAAGGTAATTCACCATGTGGGCCACCTCGTCATGCGGCATGTCCTTGGTGCACATCCGACTCGGATCGAGCTGGCCGCTCATCTGACAGATCAGGTGAGGGCGGCTCTGAAGCGGAAGCACCCGGCGCGCGATGAAGGCGGCCAGCAAGTTGGACCCAGTCAGGCCCTCCGACTGGATCAACACCCGCAGTCGGGCGACGGCCGCGGCTCCAGCCGGCGTCAGCGTCACGGCCCGATAGGACCACTGGGGCCGCCTACCCGCCGGCGGGCCGGCTACATAAGCCGGCAAATTGACGTAGTCACCTTGCGGGGTGACGTTCTTCACGTAGTAGTATGACTTCTGCCAGCGCTTCACCGACTGGATTAGCGTGATGACGGGGAAGGGGTTGTCGGCTGCCACGCTCCGCATCGCGATGAAGGCGCCACTCTGGGCCGGCACGCCCTGCATTCGCGTGCCCAGCTTGGACTGGAAGAACTCCCCCAGATCTCGAGGGTGGGGAGAACGCCAAGATAGCCTTCGCACAAGGTGACGAAGGCGGACAGCAGCACCACCGTGTTTGGCGTGAGGTGGTGCGGCTGGAGTTGATAGAATTCGAGGAAGGAATAGAAGAAAGCACTTGCTGGCAAGCCGATGCCGCGCAAGAAATGCGAGCGGAAGACCACCCGCTCGCCTTCCTCCGGCTCCGGCGTGATCTCCTTCGCAGGCGCGAGACGGACCCACACCATATCCGCGCCAGGCAGCCACCGCGTCTTGCGGAGGAACTCGACGTGGTCCTCATGGACGTTGGAGCCGTCCCAGTCCCCGCCGTACTGCATGGCGGCATGAGGCCGGTAAGAACGAGCGCGGCGGCAGGGAAAAGTATGGTGGGACGGCGCGGCGGCGAGACGCTGCTGTGAGGGAGAGCAGGAGGAAGAAGATGGCGGAGAGGAGAGGAGCGTGCGAGCGTCTGCCGCTTCCCCTCCTCCCCCTACTTATAGCCTCTACGGTGGGAGCCAAATGTCGGGTGGTAGGTGTGACATATGCCAACGGGTGGCTTATCATTATGGGAGCCAGTAAGACATCGCCGGTGCCTGGAAACGGGATGAGGCGAAGACATGCACGCCGGCGAATCTTACCCAGGTTCGGGGCTCTCCGTGGAGATAACACCCCTAGTCCTGCTCTGTGGGATCTCCGCATGATCACTAGATCAGTACAAGTAGCTACAAGTGCTCCTTGAGCTGTTTGGCTAGGGGAAGAAGAAGGGCAAGGCTAGCTCTCCTTTTCTCTCCATGTGGTGTATGAAACTCTATGAGATCAACCCTTTGCATGGGTGTTCCGGGGGGTTTATATAGGCCTACCCCCCAGGGGTACAATGGTATTTTGGCTGGGCGCGGGTCCCAGCCGTCAGCGTCTATGCTCGCCGGCTTCTCCGCCGGCCATTGGGGCCCGCCGGCTACCAGCCTCTTGGCCGACAGGCCGGCCCCACCGCTTGGGGGCTTTGTCGGCGGCTGGTTACTGTTGCCTCGCCTCTAATGACGAGGGCTTTGTCGAGGTGAGCGTGGCTACAGTGCTACCGCCTTACGTGCTCTCACTGTAGCCTTACCTCGTCTTGTCTCCTTAATGAGGCACACGTTTCGAGGGAGGTAGGTAGCCGGCTACTGGGAGCCGGCCACGCCCCTGGCCGACTAGGGGAGGCCGGGCCGCCTTCGGGCGTCTCTCTGGCTAAAGGGGCACGCCGCCCGCGGGCCGTACTGGCGCCTGTCGTGGGTGATATCGAGGCCAACATGGCTACAGTGCCGCGCCGGACGGGGGATGGCTGGCCTGTACGGCGCCCTGTGGCCATGCCTGTTCCGGGATTCGGGGGTAGTGGGCTGTTCTGCGGCCACCCCCCATCTTATCACCGTTATGTGGCTGTAGTCTTGGTGGGTGCGGTCTTGGCCGGCTTCTGGGAGCCGGCTTTCTTCATGGCCGGCTTCTGGGAGTCGGCTATCTCGTATCTTTCTTGGGGGAGGTTTCTGAGGCTGGGTCGCCCTCTGGGAGTCGGCCCTGGGGATAGCCGGCCGGGGGAAGGCGGCCCTGCGCTCTGTATGCTTGAAGGCTTGAATGGCCTGGTAATTTTTCTAAGGAGCCAGGGGGAGTCGGTTAGGCTACCCGTGGCCATTTACTCCGACAGGCTGGCTGTCAAACTCAAGGACCTGGTCTCCCCGGCACAAACCGCCTTCCAGAAGGGCAAATGTATCCATGATAGCTATCAGTACGTGCAAGGCTGTGTCAGAGCGCTTCACAGAGAGAGAAAATCGGCCCTCCTATTCAAATTGGATATTGCTAAAGCCTTCGATTCAGTTTCCTGGGAATACTTACTGGAGCTCCTGCAGAGATTGGGTTTTAGTTCACGTTGGAGGGATTGGACCACCATGCTGTTGTCAACGGCTACCTCCTCCGTCCTGATGAACGGCGAGCCTGGGGAGAAGTTATGGCACCGTCAAGGTTCAACGACAGGGAGACCCTTTCTCACCGTTGCTCTTCATCCTCGACATCGACCCTCTCCACCGCCTGCTGGCTATGGCTACGGAGAAGGGGATGCTGGCTCGGTTGCCGGGCCGGGGTACAAGCATGAGAGTATGCCTCTACGCGGATGATGCAGTTATCTTTGCCAACCCGTCCAAGCCCGAGGTGGAAACGCTGCTAGGCCTGCTTGCAAACTTTGGGGAGGCCACGGGGCTTCACCTCAACCAAAGTAAATCATCTTTGGCCGCCATTAGGTGCGATGATGTGGATTTGCCGGAGGTGCTACAAAGTTTTGGAGGCTCACTAGTAGATTTTCCAATGACTTACCTTGGACTACCGATCTCGACGACCAGGCTGCGATTGATTCACTTCCAGTTCATTCTCGACAGAATAAAAGCGCGGCTGGCGGGATGGAAAGGAAGGCTTCTCAACCTGGCAGGTAGGAGGGTCCTAGTCCATAGCGTGCTCTCGGCCCTGCCAACTTTCGCCATGACTGTCCTCAAGGTCCCTAAGAAGATCATAAGAGAGATAGACAAGGCTAGAAGGCGGTTCTTATGGACCCAGGATGAAGAGCTCACTGGTGGAAAGTGCAAGGTGGCCTAGTCTAAAGTCTGCTCCCCGGTGCGGCAAGGTGGGCTGGGCATCCTCGATCTAAACAAATTTAGCACTGCTCTTCATCTCAGATGGCAATGGCTAGCGTGGGAGCAGCCGGGAAGACCTTGGACGCAGCTGCACCTCCCGGCTTCGGAGAAGGATCGAAGAATCTTCAGCTTGGCAACCAGACTTCGGATCGGAAACGACCGCAAAGCTAGTTTCTGGAATGACAACTGGATAGGTGATTCTCCTTTAGCTATCTCATTCCCAGCAGTCTTCAATCATGCCCGCAGGAAAAACAGAAGCGTCGAAGCATCTCTCCGGAATGATCAAAGACCTCCAACATGGAAACACCATGGCCATAGCACCGGAATTCCTGTCCATTTGGCGCATGATCCAAGATGCAAACACCGTGTTGCGGCCTGACGAAGATGACCTCATAAGATGGCACGGTACAAGCAATGGCTGCTACACTACAAGTTTAGCCTACAACAACCAGTTTCAGCCGGTTGCTCGGTCCAACCTCAACACTATGGTCTGGAAGGTGTGGGCTCCTAACAAGCTCAAGATGTTCATGTGGCTGCTGCTCCAAGACAGATTATGGTGCAATGATCGGCTTCAGTGGAGGGGTTGGACCAATAGCTACTTCTACCAATTGTGTCTCCGCAACCTTGAAACATCTACACATTTGTTTTGGGACTGTAGTTTTGCGTGGAAAATATGGCTGCACGCGGCAGGCGATCCGGCTGCTCCTCACTGGCTCCCTCGGACAGGGGACTCCTTAACTCTATTCAAGTAAGTCAGGAAATCATCAACCGGACTATTCCGCAAAACAGAGGGGCAATCAGATCGATGATCATTATGATACTGTGGGAAATATGGAAGGAGAGGAATGATTGCATCTTTCGGGGATTGCTGCCTAATATTCAGCGTACATGTGCAAAAATCAGCAACAATTTGGAGCAATGGAGACTAGCAGGAGCCAAGAAATTAGAGACCCCATTCGGGCATCTGTTGGGAGAAATTTAGCTTAGTAGTACCCAGGAGGGGTAGCTGATTGCATGGCCATCCCTCTCCTCTTTATTTCCTTCTCTGATCGCTTAGATCAAACCTTTGTATTCTCCTATCTGCTAAATCAATGAAGCCAGCGATCTTGCTGGGTCTTTCAAAAAATTCTTTAATCTTTCCCAACGATATCACCCAATATATATAGCACCACATCTCATATCCATGTTTCTCGTAGCTCTACTAGTTGATGTATGTCAGGCATGGCTTTTGTGGGTGCATCTCTCATCACCGACAGCAAGTTGTGCGCCGCCACCGAGTCGGTCGTCGACTCTAGCACGGTGCGGGTACCACTTGCTCGTTGTCCAAGGCTACTCATGCACCAAGCAGACAACTCCCAATGATGACAAATGCTCTTTAGTTCGTGATGTTCTAACCTCTTACCACCCTAGCATTGTTTGTCTGCAGGAGACCAAGCTGTAAGTGCTCGATCGGTCCAAGTTACGCAGCTTTCTTCCCGCTCATCTATGTGATCATGTGGCTTTTCCTTCTGATGGTGCTTCTAGGGGCATTCTTGTTGCCTGGGATCCAGGTGTGGTGGTTGGCCAGCCAGTCTCAACACACAAATATCATGTTACTGTCAGTTTCTCATCCACAACCACCAATGTTTCCTTTGTGCTCACTTCAGTATACGCTCCTTGCCTAAATTCAGATAGACCTGCTTTCTTCGAGACTATGAACAATATTGCCGTGCCGGCTAAGGCCCCTTGGGTGGTTGTGGGCGATTTCAACATGTATCGGTTTGCTTCTGAAAAATCCCGTGGCATTGTTAACTGGAGGGTCATGGAAACTTTCAACTCATGGGTCAGAGATCATGGTTTGGATGATGTTCATTTGGATAACAAGAAATTCACCTGGACCAATACAAGGAGTACCCCTACAATGGCTCAGTTGGATCGGGTTTTGGTCAATGCTTATTGGAATCCTGGTTTTATGCTGACCACAGCCACTGTCGTGCCAGGCACTACCTCTGATCATACACCCATTTTGGTTCAGTTCTCTGCCGATGTAACGAGAAGCAGTTTGTTTAGGATGGAAGATCATTGGCTTGAGATGGAGGAAACAAGTAACATCATTGTTGACAATTGGACAAGGGGGCACCGAACTTTGAATTCTTCTGCTTCTGTTTTCAGCTTCGAAGATGAGGAGAGTTAGAGCTGCCCTCCGTGCTTGGAGCAGGAAAAAATCGAGCCTCAGAATCTACACAGACAATAACAAACACGTGGTAAACTTCCTAAATGTAGTGGAAGAAAGGCGCTCCCTCTCTATTCTTGAAGTTGTGCTTCGAGAAACTGCATCTGCTAAAGCTGAGAAACTAATTTTGTGGCAAACTGCCCTCTGGCGATGTCGCGCCAAAGTGCGTTGGTGTGTGTCTGGAGACGAGAATTGCAAGTTTTTTCACGCTGCTGCAAATTTCCAGGCACATAGAAATAAAGTCAAGGTCCTTGTCCAAGATGGGGTTGAGCTTTATCATAACAACTTGAAGCTGGCACTGGCCACTCGCTATTTCAAGAATTTGCTAGGACAGACTGCTGTGTCTTTGCCTACGGTGCAGCTCAGCTCCTTATATGCGCCTTTAGATTTGGCTGAACTTGCGGCTGAAAGATCGAGGATGTCGCCTAGAGGGGGGTGAATAGACGCTTTAAAATAATTACGGTTTAGGCTTGAACAAATGCGGAATAAACCTAGCGGTTAATTTGTCAAGCACAAAACCTACAACAACTAAGCTCGCCTATGTGCACCAACAACTTATACTAAACAAGATAAACTACTAGGTGATAGCAAGATATATGACAAGAAACAATATGGCTATCACAAAGTAAAGTGCATAAGTAAAGAGCTCGGGTAAGAGATAACCGAGGCACGCGGAGACAATGATGTATCCCGAAGTTCACACCCTTGCGGATGCTAATCTCCGTTTGGAGCGGTGTGGAGGCACAATGCTCCCCAAGAAGCCACTAGGGCCACCGTAATCTCCTCACGCCCTTGCACAATGCAAGATGTCGTGATTCCACTAAGGGACCGTTGAGGGCGGTCACCGAACCCGTACAAATGGCAACCCTTCGGGGCGGTCACCGAACCCGTACACTTTGGCAACCCTTGGGGGCGGTCACCGGTACCCGTCAAATTGCTCGGGGCGATCTCCACAACCTAATTGGAGACCCCGACACTTGCCCGGAGCTTTACACCACAATGATTGAGCTCCAAACACCACCAACCGTCTAGGGCGCCCAAGCACCCAAGAGGAACAAGCTCAAGGGTACGAAGCACCCAAGAGTAATAAGCTTCTCAACTTGTAACTTCCACGTATCACCATGGAGAACTCAAACCGATGCACCAAATGCAATGGCAAGGGCACACGGAGTGCCCAAGTCCTTCTCTCTCAAATCCCACCAAAGCAACTAATGCTAGGGAGGAAAATGAGAGGAAGAACAAGAAGGAGAACACCAAGAACTCCAAGGTCTAGATCCAAGGGGTTCCCCTCACATAGAGGAGAAAGTGATTGGTGGAAATGTGGATCTAGATCTCCTCTCTCTTTTCCCTCAAAAACTAGCAAGAATCCATGGAGGGATTGAGAGTTAGCAAGCTCGAAGAAGGTCAGCAATGGGGGAAGAACACGAGTTCAAAGGATAAGGTTCATTGGGGAAGAAGACCCCCTTTTATAGGAGGGGGAAAATCCAACCGTTATGTGCTCAGCCCGCACACGAGCGGTACTACCGCTCCACGAGCGGTACTACCGCTCACCCCAGCGGTACTACCGCTGGAGGAGCAGAACACGGGACAAAAGGAGGCAGGACAGAGCAGAGTACGGTGGCACTAGTGCAGTAGCGGTACTACCGCTCGATCGGAGCGGTACTACCGCTTATAGGCGGTACTACCGTGCCTTACTGCCGCGCGACTACCGCTGAACCCGACACAAAAAGAACAGACCCAAAATCGAGGCGGTAGTAGAGCGGTACTGGAGCGGAACTACCGCTTGACGCTACAAGCGGTACTACCCCTGCCACCGTGGTACTACCGCAGGGAGAAAAACAGAACTGCCAAAACATCTTCATATGAGCTCCGAATTGAGCAAACTCAAGCTTGTTGGATACAAGACGATGAGTAGCATCAAAACAGCGAGGTATGCCTAACAAATAGAGGAGTGAAACCTCCAACCGAGAAGAACCGGCATAACCTCCAACATCGAAAACATCATAGAAGATGCGAGTGATCTCCGTTTTCGATGAACTCGAGCTTGTCATGAAGATGATCAAAAGCTCCAAATCTCACAAGGAGAAAAACCAAACAAGAACCAATAAAGATGATGCAAGGATGCAATGGTTTGAGCTCTCTACGAATGATACGATCAATCTACTCATCGAGAGCCCCCCTTGATAGTACGGCAATCGATCCTATAACCCGGTCTCCCACAACTACCATGAGACCGGTAAAATAGAAAACCTATCAAGGGCAAACCTTTGCCTTGCGCATAGTCCACTTGAGCTGGATGATGACGATCTTGACTCCCTCAAATTGGACCACCTTTCTTGATTGCGTTTGCTCGGTGAAGACTAGTGGATTGCTCCCCCATACTCCACTATGGGTGAGCCACTCTTCGGCACATCTTCACAAGTCCATTGTCACCACAATGGACGGCAAGCTTCAAGCACTTGATCTCTTCGTGATGCTCCACTTGAACTTGCACACCGCAACCTAACCCCACAAAGAACTCTCACGAAGACCATGGGTTAGTACACAAAGCATAATTGACAATGCTTACCATACCATGGGATCGCTTGATCCCTCTCGGTACATATTCTATGCTTTGTGTGTTGATCAACTTGACTCACTCTTTGACTTAGTCTTGATCAACCTTGAATCTTTCCAACTCTCTTCATTTGGATGATGTCTTGAAGGTAAACATGAATGATCACACACTCTTCTTCTTCAAGACATGCTTGCAATAAGCTCAACACTCACATGACCAATCTTTGGATAATTCCTCGAATAGCACCTTGGTCGACACAAACTCTCCTTGAAACCAGCACATGTACTCCAAGAAAAGCCTATGGACAAAACCTTCAAATATAACTCAAGGAAACCATTAGTCCATAGAGATTGTCATCAATTACCAAAACCAAACATGGGGGCACCGCATGTTCTTTCAGCGGCTGATTTTACTTGGGCAGAAATTGTGACTGCCATTAACAAGGCTCCAAATAACAAGAGCCCTGGCCCAGATGGGTTTACAAATGAGTTCTACAGGGCCTTTAAGATCTTGCTCAAGGATGACATTCTCTAGTTCTTTGCTGATTTTCATGCAAACACTGTCTCACTTGAGGGCATCAACAGGGCCTATATCACCTTGCTACCCAGAAAGGACACTCCTCTTGAGATGGGTGATTACAGACCTATTTCTCTGGTTAACAGTCTGCCCAAGTTGGCCTCCAAGGTTTTAACCAACCGGTTTCAGCGCAGAATTCCAGAGCTTGTGCACCCTCTGCAGTCCGGGTTTTTGAAAGGGCGCTCGATCATCGAGAACTTTGCTTTAGCCACTGAACTGGTTCAAACTGCTCACAAAAGAAGGCTACCGGTTATTGTTTGAAAGCTAGACTTTCGGAAAGCCTTTGATAGTGTGAGCTGGAGCTGCCTCTTCCAAATCTTTGAAGCTAGAGGCTTTCCACAGAGGTGGATTCAGTGGATCTCCTCCTTGCTATCCACTGGTAAATCACAAGTGCTAATGAATGGAGAGCTTGGGGATGCTTTCTCCGCTAAGAAGGGCTTTCGTCAAGGGGACTCTCTGTCTCCATACCTTTTCATCTTGGTTGCTGATGTGCTTCAGCGACTATGCTGCATGCATTTCCAGGCTGGCAGTTTGCTGCACCCCCTTGGCTCGGATGTTTTGTTCCTAGTTTTGCAGTACGCGGACGACACTCTGCTCATCTTCCAGGGTGATTTGCAGCAAGCGGAGGTTATCAAAACCATCCTTTCTGCTTTCTCAGATTTCTCTGGCCTGCAAATTAATTTCCACAAGAGTACGTTGGTCCCGGTTTCAGTTGATGCTGACCTTGCGCTGGATATTGCCCGTGTCCTTGGCTGTCCTGTCTCCTCCTTCCCGTGCACTTACCTCGGCTTACCTCTGTCTCTGAATAAGATTACGCATGGTATGCTCCTACCTGTTATACACAGAGTTGACAAGAGGTTGTCGGGCTGGTTAGCTACTTTCCTTTCATGGGGTGGCAGGCTTACTTTGCTTAACTCGGTGCTTGCCGGCATCCCCAGCTATTTCATGACTTGCTTCCCGTGGCCAAAGGAGTCAATTAATAAGTTGGAGGGGCTTTTGCACGCTTTCTTCTGGCAAGGCAAGAGCAAAACCTCGGGGGGTCACTACCTTGTAGCTTGGGATAAAGTCATCTTGCCACGGTACGCGGGTGGCTTGGGAATCAGGGAGTTTTCAGCACACAATCAAGCTATGATATGCAAGTTCGTGGCCACAGTTCTTCAGTTTTCTGATATACCTTGTTATCAGTGGTTCGCCTCGCAGTAATGCAGAAATAACTTACCTAGTGGCAATCATACAAGAGACACTGCCTTCTGGAAAGGACTCAAATCTTGCATCCCGCTGGTCATGTTTTCTTCCCGTTGCTCGGTTGGTTCAGGGGCTCTGGTCTCCTTTTGGCAGGATCAGTGGCTAGAGGTGGGGAGGCTAATGTTTGTGCTGCCAGTCTTATATTCTTTTGCCAAAGATAAATTTTGTTCAGTTCAGTCGCAAATATCCTCAGGTGGTTGGGATATCCAGTTATATCCAAATTTATCGCATACAGCCTTGCAAGAGCTGCAGGTCCTGCATGCCCTCGTTGCGCATGGCACCTGGAGCAGTGATGCCACTGTCACAATCGGTTCTCCTCTCTGTCTCGAAAGGAGCTTGCTACAAGTTACTTCTACAAGCTGATCACGTTCCGAGGTAGGAGGTGTGTTTTTGAGAAGTGGATATGGGATGCGATCATTCCAAGCAGGCACAAGGTCTTTCTTTGGCTGGCTTTCTATGGGCGTCTGAATAGCAAAGATAATATGTTCAAAAAAGGCTGGTCTGCACTTGTCTCACATTCAGATTGTGATATCTGTCTTGCTGTGGAGTCAGTTGCTCACATTGTTTTGCGGTGCCGTCCTGTTGAACATCTCTGGGGCAAGCTGCAGTTGGACGCGTTGGCGAGTGTTTCCCCTAACCTGTTGTCTTTCTTTGAACGCGCTGCTCAACAGCTCACTCCCAAAAGGATATGGAATGTTGCTTTTGCAGCCTGCGCCGTCACTTTATGGCATGCTCGGAATGATCGAGTTTTCAACAAGAAGGTTTGGTCTGGTCCTTACACAAGGTTCTACGCTGCAGATTTGCTTCGTCTTTGGCTACACAGAGCTACGCGGCCACAAGATAGGGACGATCTGATGACCTGGGTGCATAGTTTGACAAGCTAATAATGTTGTGATCTTGATGTTCTCCTTTCTCCCCCCACCCCTGTTTCTTACGCACTTTTGGTGTGATTTCTCCTGGTTCATGCAATGGACTTTGTGTCCCCAGGTTGCGGCCTATTTGAAATATATAAGGTAGAACGATCTCTACCTTTTATTTTCAAAAAAATGACTAGATCAAGTCTCATGCTTTCATTGTTGGAGGCCATCGCTGGACCATCTACTGCCACCCTAATGGTTTTGAAGATGAGGAATTTATATTGATTGTCCTTACCCTTACAACGATATCGAGCCAAGCGTTAAAGTTCAGTATGTTTTCAGTTTCATTGACCAGCCCGGGTTGCGGGTGCCAAAGCACATCCGCCAAAGCGAACCAGTTTACTTGGATGAACGTCTTGATGGTCAGTATGTATTCATGAAGAAGGAGGATTTTGAAAGATCAAGGCATCTCAAGGACGACAGCTTCGTCCTTTGGTGTGACCTTGTTGTGTGCAAGCCGGGCGCGAACACCAAGGGGCGGAGCGCCTGCTGCACCTCCCGTCCATTCACGAAATTACCACCGCCTGACTTGCAAAGCCATCTAGGCAATCTCCTTCTGAGCAAGGAGTGTGCTGACATTACGTTTGAGGTTGGCGGCGAGGAGTTTGCTCCGCATCGGTGCCTGCTTGCAGCCTGATCGACCGTCTTCAAGGCACAACTCTCAAGTGCCATGAACGAATCGAGTGTTGTCAAGATAAATGGCATCAAAGCAGACGTCTTTAGGGGCTTGCTTACCTTCATCTACACTGATGCAGTACCAGACTTTGACGACATGCAAGCAGATGATGACGGTAATAAAACATATGCAACCCGGCTGCTCGAGTTCCTTGAAGCTGCGGAAAGATACAATCTCGAAAAGCTCAAATCGATCTGTGAAGAGAAGTTGGCCAATTATATATGTGACATGGAGTCAGACATCATCGCCAATGAGCTTCTCTCCAAGTTTGCTTCGCTGAACCTCTGAAGTTCTAATAAACCTGTAGTTCGTAATTCGTCCATAGTATCCAAGCCTAGATAAAAAGAGGGTCATAATATATTGTGTTGATCGTCCAATAGCTACTATCACCACTGTTGTTCTGAATTTGTACTGAATATTGAAACAACCTCTATTTTTTTATTCACTCCGCATAGTAGCTTTGACCTAAGCAAAGTCCGACTAGCGTCGGTGTCGGCGGGGCCTTTTCTCCCCTCGCTCAATGACGGACGCGGCGACTGTTGGGAACGTAGTAATTTCAAAAACTTTCCTACGCACGCGCTAGATCATGGTGATGCATAGCAACAAGAGGGGAGAGTGTCATCCGCGTACCCTCGTAGACCGTAAGCGGAAGCGTTATGACAACGCGGTTGATGTAGTCGTACGTCCTCACGATCCGACCGATCCAAGTACCGAACACACGGCACCTCCGAGTTCAGCACATGTTCAGCTCGGTGACGTCCCACGAACTCACGATCCAGCAGAGCTTCGAGGGAGAGTTCTGTCAGCACGGCGGCATGGTGACGGTGATGATGATGCTACCGACGCAGGGCTTCACCTAAGCACCACTACGATATGACCGAGGTGGATTATGGTGGAGGGGGGCACCGCACACGGCTAAAAGATCAACTGATCGACTTGTGTGTCTATGGGGTGCCCCCTCCCCCGTATATAAAGGTGTGGAGGTGGGGGAGGGCCGGCCCTCCTATGGTGCGCCCTGGAGGAGTCCTACTCCCACGGGAGTAGGATTCCCCCCCTTCCAAGAGTAGGAGTAGGAGGGAAGGAAGGAGGAGAGAGGGGGAAGGAAAAGGGCCCCCCCCTCCTTGTCCAATTCGGACTAGAGCGGGAGGGGGCGTGCGGCCTGCCCCTGGCCGCCCCTCCTCTTCTCCACTAAGGCCCAATAGGCCCATTACACTCCCGGGGGGTTCTGGTAACCCCCCGGTACTCCGGTATTTGTCCGAACTTACCCGGAACCCTTCCGAAGTCCAAACATAGTCATCCAATATATCAATCTTTATGTCTCGACCATTTCGAGACTCCTCGTCATGTCCGTGATCATATCTGGGACTCCAAACTACCTTAGGTTCATAAAAACACATAAACTCAATTACCGATCGTCACCGAACGTTAAGTGCGCGGACCCTACGGGTTCGAGAACTATGTAGACATGACCGAGACTCGTCTCCGGTCAATAACCATTAGCGGAACCTGGATGCTCATATTGGCTCCTACATACGAAGATCTTTATCGGTCAAACCGCATAACAACATACGTTGTTCCCTTTCTCATCGGTATGTTACTTGCCCGAGATTCGATCGTCGGTATCCCAATACCTAGTTCAATCTCGTTACCGGCAAGTCTCTTTACTCGTTCCGTAATACATCATCCCGCAACTAAGTCATTAGTTGCATTGCTTGCAAGGCTTATAGTGATGTGCATTACCGAGAGGGCCCAGAGATACCTCTCCGACAATCTGAGTGACAAATCCTAATCTCGATCTACGCCAACTCAACAAGTACCATTGGAGACACCTGTAGAGCAACTTTATAATCACCTAGTTACGTTGTGACGTTTGGTAGCACACAAAGTGTTCCTCCGGTATTCGGGAGTTGCATAATCTCATAGTGATAGGAACATGTATAAGTCATGAAGAAAGCAATAGCAATATAATAAACGATCAAATGCTAAGCTAACGGAATGGGTCAAGTCAAGCACATCATTCTCTAATGATGTGATCTCGTTAATCAAATGAAAACTCATGTCTATGTTAGGAAACTTAACCATCTTTGATTCAACGAGCTAGTCAAGTAGAGGCATACTAGTGGCACTCTGTTTGTCTATGTATTCACACATGTACTAAGTTTCCGGTTAATACAATTCTATCATGAATAATAAACATTTACCATGATATAAGGAAATATAAATAACAACTTTATTATTGCCTCTAGTGGCATATTTCCTTCAGCGACGTGGTGGAGGGCGGCGGTGGGGACACAGGCGCTACGGCGTGAAGCATGTGTCTGGCCCCTGTGGCCACGGTGTTCCTCAGATCTTGATCGGGCGGATCCATCGCCGCGGGTTGCGGGGGACCTGGTTGCCGCCAGTGGTGCTGCTGCTTCGCGACATGGTGGGAGATGCTTGGGGTGTTGTTGCCTACGGTATGGATGGCCCGGGCGGCACCCGCTGGGTCCGGTGCGACCTAGATCTTGGGCTGGCCGGCGCTCGCCGGCTCAATGCGGGGCCTTTCCAAGGGGCAATGGCCGCTGTGCTCCTCACGACGTGGTGATACGTCTCAGTCGTATCTACTTCTCCAAAATCTTTTTCCCTCGTTTTGGACTCTAACTTGCATGATTTGAATGAAACTAACCCGGACTGACGTTGTTTCCAGCAGAATTGCCATGGTGTTATTTTTGTGCAGAATAGAAAAAATTCGGAATGACCTGAAACTTCACGAAGATAAGTTTTGGAATTAATAAAAAAATATTGGTGAAAGAATCAAGTGAAGGGAGCCCACACCCTAGCCACAAGGGTGGGGGGCGCCCACCCCCTGCCACCCAACCTTGTGGGCCCCCTGGACCTCCATCGACCTCAACTCCAACTCCATATATTCTCTTTCGGGGAGAAAAAAATCGGAGAGAAGGATTCATCGCGTTTTACGATACAGAGTCACCGCCAAGCCATGTTCTTCCTCGGGAGTGCAGATCTGGAGTCAGTTTTGGTCTCCGGAGAGGGGAAATCATCGCCATCGTCATCATCAACCATCCTTCATCACCAATTTCATGATGCTCACCGCCGTGTGTGAGTTATTCCATCGTAGGCTTGTTGGACCGTGATGGGTTGGATGAGATTTACCATGTAATCGAGTTAGTTTTGTTAGGGTTTGATCCCTAGTATCCACTATGTTCTAAGATTGATGTTGCTATGACTTTGCTTTGCCTAATGCTTGTCACTAGGGCCCGAGTGCCATGATTTCATTTCTGAACCTATTATGTTTTCATGAATATATTTGTGTTCTTGATCCTATGTTGCAAGTCAATAGTCACCTACTACGTGTTGTGATCCGGCAACCCCGGAGTGACAATAGTCGGGACCACTCCCGGTGATGACCGCAGTTTGAGGAGTTCATGTATTCACTAAGTGCTGATGCCTTGGTCCGGTACTCTATTAAAAGGAGGCCTTAATATCCCTTAGTTTCCAATAGGACCCCGCTGTCATGGGAGGGTACGACAAAAGATGTTATGCAAGTTCTTTTCCATAAGCACGTATCACTATATTAGGAATACATGCCTACATTATATTGATGAATTGGAGCTAGTTCTGTGTCACCCTATGTTATAATTGTTGCATGATGAATGCCATCCGACATAATTAGCCATCATTGATCCATTGCCTACGAGCTTTTCACATATTGATCTTTGCTTCGTTACTTTGCCTGTGCGACTGTTACAATTCCTACTATACTGCTACTGTTACTTTTACCACGGTTACCGTTACTTCCATACTACTTTGCTACTAAATACTTTGCTGCAGATATTAAGTCTTTCAGGTGTGGTTGAATTTACAACTCAGCTGCTAATACTCGAGAATATTCTTTGGCTCCCCTTGTGTCGAATCAATAAATTTGGGTTGAATACTCTACCCTCGAAAATTGTTGCGATCCCCTATACTTGTGGGTTATCAAGACCTTTTTCTGGCACCGTTGCCGGGGAGCATAGCTCTATTCTCTGAGTCACTTGGGATTTATATCTGTTGATCACTATGAGGAATCTGAAAGACAACAAAACCAAGATCTATCCCTCAACTACGAGGGGAGGTAAGGAACTGCCATCTAGCTCTGCACTTGATTCACCTTCTGTTTTGAGTAAACTTGCGACACCTACACCTGCTATTGATTCTGATATGTCGCATGTTATTGATGATGCCACTTATGCTATGCATGATGCTTATGGTGATACTACTTCTCCGCTTAATAATACTGTGCCACTAGTTGAATTTCTTGATGAACAACTTGCTAGGGTTAGAGAGAATGAAATTACTGAAACTGATGATATTATTGAAACTGAAGATTATGATTCTCCCCCTAGATATGAATTGCATGTTGTACCTGACGATTATGTTATGGATGAAGAAACTGCTAGAGACTTGTTTGCTTGCAATGATAGAGAGGATCTTAAAAAATTGTTAGCTAAGCTGAAAGAAAAATCCTTGAATGCTAGAATTAAATATGATCCCGCTTTTTCTACTTCACCTATCTTTGTTACTGATAAGGATTATGAATTCTCTGTCGATCCTGAGTTAATTAGTTTGGTTGAATCTGATCCTTTCTATGGTAATGAATCTAAAACTGTTGTGGCACATCTTACTAAATTGAATGATATGGCCACCCTATTTGCTCATGAGGAAAAAATTCGCTATTACTACATTCTTAAATTGTTTCCTTTCTCATTAAAGGGTGATGCTAAGATATGGTTTGATTCTCTTGATCCTGGTTGTGTGCGTAGTCCCCAGTATATGATTTACTACCTTTCTGCAAAATATTTGCCTGCTCATAACAAACAATATTTCCCTGCTCATAAGAAACAAGCTGCCCTAAGGGAAATATTTAATTTTGTGCAAATTGAAGAAAAGAGTCTCCCACAAGCTTGGGGAGGCTTCTCCAATTACTTAATGCTCTGCGTGATCACCCTCTCAAGAAAAATGAAATACTTGATATATTTTATAATGGACTAACTGATACTTCGAGACCACCTGGATAGTTGTGCTGGTTGTGTTTTCAGGGAAAGAACTGTTAAGCAAGCTGAATTGCTATTGAATAATATATTGAGTAATGATAATGATTGGACACTACCTGAACCAACTCCTAAGACAACTCCGAAGAAAAGGGGTATTCTATTTCTCAGTCCTGAAGATATGCAAAAGGCAAAGAAATCTATGGAAGAAAAAGGTATTAAAGCTGAAGATGTTAAAAATTTACCGCCTATTGAAGAAATACATGGTCTTGATAACCCGACACAGGTAGTAGAGGTAAACTCTCTCTGTAGATTTGATGAAGGTGATATTCATAATAAGTGTGATATTCAATGCTTGGATGAGTTTGATAATTTTATTGTTAAACAAGAAAACTTCAATGCTTATGTTAGTAGACAATTGAAACGTAATGCTTACATGCTTGACCACTTGGGTGATTATATGAGTAGAACTGTTAATGATCTTAAGCTTATTAGTAAACATGCTTCCATGGTTACAACTCAAGTAGAACAAGTACTTAAAGCTCAGGATGATTTGCTTAATGAGTTGAATAGTAAGAACAATGACAATGTTGTTAGGGTTATGACTAGAGGTGGTAAAATGACCCAGGAACCTTTGTATCCTGAGGGCCATCCTAAGAGAGTTGAGAAAGATTCTTAGAGAATTAATACTGATGCACCTAGTCCTTCTAATAAAAATAAGAAGAAAACTGATAGGACTTTGCATGCTAGTGAACCTTTTTTAGACACACCTAGGAATCCCAATGACATTTCTATTTCTGATGCTGAGACACAAGCTGGTAATGAACATGAACCTAGTGCTAATGTTAATGATGATGTTCATGTTGATGGTCAACCTAGTAATGATAATGATGTAGAGATTGAACCTGATGTTGATCTTGATAACCCACAATCAAAGAAACAAGGTTATGATAAGAGAGACTTTGTTGCTAGGAAACACTGTAAAGAAAGAGAACCATGGGTTCAGAAACCCATGTCCTTTCCTCCTAAGCCATCCAAGAAAAAGGATGATGAGGATTTTGAGCGCTTTGCTGAAATGATTAAACCTATCTTTTTGCGTATGCGTTTGACTGATATGCTTAAAATGCCTCCTTATGCTAAGTATATGAAAGATATTATTACTAATAAAAGATAGATACCGGAAGCTGAAATTTCCACCATGCTTGCTAATTATACTTTTAAGGGTGGAATACCAAAGAAACTTGGGGATCCAGGGGTATCAACTATACCATGCTCCATTAAAAGAAACTATGTTAAAACTGCTTTATGTGATCTTTGAGCCGGTGTTAGTGTTATGTCTTTCTCTTTGTGTCGTAGACTTGAATTGAATAAGTTGACACCTACTGAAATTTCCTTGCAAATGGCTGATAAATCAACTGCTATACCCATCGGTATTTGTGTAGATGTGCCTGTTGTGGTTGCAAACGTTACTATCTTAACAGACTTTGTTATTCTTGATATTCCTGAGGACGACAGTATGTCGAGCATCCTTGGTAGACCTTTTTTAAATACTGCATGGGCTATTATGATTGCAACAAAGGCAATGTCACTTTTCATGTTAATGGTAATGAGCATACAATACACTTTCCGAAGAAACAACCTCAAGTTCATAGCATCAATTCTATTGGAAAATTTTCAACTATTACTATTGGAGGTTTTGAATTCCCTCTTCCTACTGCAAAAAGAAATATGATATTCTTATTGTTGGGAAAATGCATATTGTAAGGGCATTTGTATCCCTTAGATGTTTTGGTGATTGATGACAATGCTTTTGCGGACTAATCGTGTGCATTGAGTGTTTTCAGATATTCATCCTTTTGGCACGAGACGATTCCCTCCCCTCGGAGCTTGAAGCGAAGACGGTGTAGTCCTTTCGAATTAGTTTGGTGGACTAGTTTCATAGGGATCACCGTACTATCAAGAGGGGGTCCGCTTTGGAAAGGCTAGGGCGGAATCATCACGTACACTTCCTTTGCCCCCCTCCGAGCCTTTCCGTTTCAATGATGGGCTCGTTCCCCTTCTCAGTGTGCTCTCTCTGGTCCCAGCGGTAGTACCGCGGGCCAGAGCGGTAGTACCGCTTGGGTGCTACAAGCGGTAGTACCGCTCCAGAGCAGTAATACCGCTGGTAGCCCCCAGCCGTAGTACCGCTGCGGTCTCGTGCTAGTACCGCCTCGATTCGAGGGGTCTTTTTTTGTGTCGGGTTTTACGGTACTAGCCGCGGCAGTGGGGGCCGTAGTACCACTCGTATGCGGTAGTACCGCCCTGACCACCGCGGTAGTACCGCTCTGGGCCCAGCGGCAGTACCGCGAGGGGGAGCGGTAGTACCGCTGGCCAAGCGGTGGTACCGCTCTCTACGGGGCTGGTGTGGGGGGTAACGGTTGGATTGTTCCCCCCCCCCACTATATAAGGAGGTCTTCTTCCCCAAAGTTGACTCACCTCTTCCCCCAAAAGCTCCATTGTTGCTCCAAGCTCCATTTTCGCCCGATCTCTCTCCCTAGCCAATCAAACTTGTTGATTTGCTCGGGATTGGTTGAGAAGGCCCCGATCTACACTTCTACCAAGAGAAATTTGATTCCCCCCACTAATCCCTAGCGGATCTTGTTACTCTTGGGTGTTTGAGCACCCTAGACGATTGAGGTCACCGCGGAGCCATAGTCCATTGTGGTGAAGCTTCATGGTGTCGTTGGGAGCCTCCAATTAAGTTGTGGAGATTGCCCCAACCTTGTTTGTAAAGGTTTGGTCGCCGCCTTCAAGGGCACCAATAGTGGAATCACGGCATCTCGCATTGTGTGAGGGCGTGAGGAGAATACGGTGGCCCTAGTGGCTTCTTGGGGACCATTGTGCCTCCACACCGCTCTAACGGAGATGTACTTCCCTTCAAAAGGAAGGAACTTCGGTAACACATCCTCGTCCCCACCGGCTCCACTCTTGGTTATCTCTTACCTTTACTTGTGCGCGCTTATATTGTGTTGTTTCCCTTCCTTGCGTGTGTGCTAGTTGTTGTTGCATCATATAGGTTGCCCACCTAGTTGCATATATAGACAACCTACTTTGATGCAAAGTTTAAATTGGTGAAGAAAAGCTAAAAATTGTTAGTTGCCTATTCACCCCCCCCCCTAGTCCACTATATCGATCCTTTCAATTGGTATCAAAGCCTCGTCTCTTTTTAAGGACTTTACCGTCCGAAGAGTATGGTTGACGTCGTAGACGGTGTGGAGGAGCACTCCGGTGTGAATCCGGTCTCATCTACGGGAGATGGGGGAACCGCGGTATCTCGTGAGGAACTAAATGTGGCGTTGGACACATTTAAAACCTCCATGACTACCGAGGTCGAAAGCATGTTTAATAAATACTTAGAAGGGCTTAAGCTTTCCACCGCACCGTTGAAAGTGGGTGATCCCGCCAACAAGGTGACGGATGCTACCTCCGACAAAGGGGAAGCTACTAGCGAGAAAGCTCCTTCTTCTAGTGGTAAAAAGCGCACCGGCATCTTTCCCATGTGGAACCTCCACCTGTCTATGGTGGACCGCTCCCTTCCACTCATTTAAATCATGCCGGCCCGGCTCCTAAGATTGAGAAGAATGTAGATTTTGACTCTTGGGTCTATCGTTTTAAGCGTCATTTAAATCATGTGAACACTAACCTTTGGAGAATCATTGAAGAAGGTTTCTATCCGCATGACCGAAGTAACTTCACTCCTAGAGAAGTTGTGGATCATCAATTCAATGAGAATGCTCTCTTCATCATCCAAGAAGCAATCCCACCCGAAGATCTTCCTCATCTCCGGCCTTACACCGTGGCCAAAGATGCTTGGCTCCAAGTTGTTTCCCTCTATCGGGGAAGCGCAAGCATTCAACGCTCCAACTATGAAGTAGTGCAAGATGAAGCCGACGAGTTTGCAATGAAAGAAGATGAAGAACCTCGTGAGCTTTTTCGGAGAGTAACCAAACTCGCGGTCTCTCTCCGAGATCATGGAAGTAAGGACACGAATGACAATTGGATCAAGCGCAAATTCCACAAGGCAATGATGCCCTACCACAAAGCCATGTCCTCCGTAATTCGTCAAAGGCCGGACTTTCACACCTTGTCCTCAAGTAAAGTGTTGGATGAGTTTGTTTCTATGAGCATCTTGGACAAGACCGCCGACAATGCAGTTCTTCGCTCTCAGAGAGTAAAGAAGCCCAACCTTGCTCTAAAGGCCAAGGTTAGTATGGAGGAAGAGGATGAAGAGGAAGAAGAGGAGGGCAACCTCGAAGATACGAAGTATGCCTATCATGAACACATGGCTCTTGCTTCAAGGCAATTTTGGAGCAAGAAGAACACAAGGCCAAACTTCAACAAGAGCAATTCAAGTGGCGCAAAGGGCAAGCAACGAGTGAGGACTTGCTTCAATTGTGGCAATGTGAGCCACTTTGTTGCGGAGTGCCCTTACGAGAAGAGGGAAGACAATGGTGGCAAGCTCATTAGAAAGGACAAGGCCAAGTCGTTCCCCAACAAGAGCAACTTCACCAAGAAGACTCCTCCCAAGGCATTGGTGGTACAAGAAGAGTACAACGAGGATGATGACGATGATGAAGATGGTGAGTCGGTTGCCATGGCCTCCGTTGCCATTGCGAAGACTCCACGGATGTCTCTCTTCGACTCACCCAATGAGAACATCACCGCCAAGTGCCTCATGGCTAAAGCCACCAATTGAAGGAAATATTCCCTAGAGGCAATAATAAAGTATTATTTATTTTCTTATATCATGATAAATGTTTATTATTCATGCTAGAATTGTATTAACCGGAAACATAATACATGTGTGAATACATAGACAAACAGAGTGTCACTAGTATGCCTCTACTTGACTAGCTCGTTAATCAAAGATGGTTATGTTTCCTAGCCATAGACATGAGTTGTCATTTGATTAACGGGATCACCTCATTAGGAGAATGACGTGATTGACTTGACCCATTCCGTTAGCTTAGCACCCGATCGTTTAGTATGTTGCTATTGCTTTCTTCATGACTTATACATGTTCCTATGACTATGAGATTATGCAACTCCCGTTTACCGGAGGAACACTTTGTGTGCTACCAAATGTCACAACGTAAATGGATGATTATAAAGGTGCTCTACAAGTGTCTCCAAAGATACTTGTTGGGTTGGCGTATTTCGAGATTAGGATTTGTCACTCCGATTGTCGGAGAGGTATCTCTGGGCCCACTCGGTAATGCACATCACTATAAGCCTTGCAAGCATTGTGACTAATGAGTTAGTTGCGTGATGATGTATTACGGAACGAGTAAAGAGACTTGCCGATAACGAGATTGAACTAGGTATCGAGATACCGACGATCGAATCTCGGGCAAGTAACATACCGATGACAAAGGGAACAACGTATGTTGTTATGCGGTCTGACCGATAAAGATCTTCGTAGAATATGTGGGAGCCAATATGGGCATCCAGGTCCCGCTATTGGTTATTGACCGGAGAGGTGTCTCGGTCATGTCTACATAGTTCTCGAACCCAAAGGGTCCGCACGCTTAAAGTTACGATGACAGTTTTATTATGAGTTTATGTATGTTGATGTACCGAAGGAGTTCGGAGTCCCGGATGAGATCGGGGACATGACGAGGAGTCTCGAAATGGTCAAGACGTAAAGATCGATATATTGGATGACTATATTCGGACTTCGGAAAGGTTCCGAGTGATTCGGGTATTTTTCGGAGTACCGGAGAGTTACGGGAATACGTATTGGGCCTTATTGGGCCATACGGGAAAGAAGGAAAAGGGCCTCTAGGGTGGCCGCACCCCTCCCCTTGGTCTGGTCCGAATTGGACTAGGGAAGGGGGCGCCCCTTCCTTCCTTCTCTTTTTCCCTTCCTCTTTTCCTATTCCATATGGGAGGTGGAATCCTACTAGGACTAGGGAGTCCTAGTAGGACTCCACACTTGGTGCGCCCCCTCCTAGGGCTGGCCTCCTCCTCCCTTGCTCCTTTATATACGGGGGCAGGGGCACCCCATGGACACACTTGATATACGATATTTTAGCCGTGTGCGGTGCCCCCCTCCACCATATTACACCTCAATAATACCGTTGCGGAGCTTAGCCGAAGCCCTGCGTCGGTGGAACATCATCATCGTCACCACACCGTCGTGCTAACGAAACTCTGCCTCAACACTCGGCTGGATCGGAGTTCGAGGGACGTCATCGAGCTGAACGTGTGTAGAACTTCGGAGGTGCCGTGCGTTCGGTACTTGATCGGTCGGATCGTGAAGACGTACGACTACATCAACCGCGTTGTGATAACGCTTCCGCTGTCGGTCTACGAGGGTACGTGGACAACACTCTCCCCTCTCGTTGCTATGCATCACCATGATCTTGCGTGTGCGTAGGAAATTTTTTTGAAATTACTACGTTCCCCAACAGTGGTATCAGAGCCTGGTTTTATGCGTTGATGCTATGCACGAGTAGAACACAAGTGAGTTGTGGGCGATATAAGTCATACTGCTTACCAGCATGTCATACTTTGGTTCAGCGGTATTGTGAGATGAAGCGGCCCGGACCGACATTACGCGTACGCTTACGCGAGACTGGTTTCACCGTTGCGAGCACTCGTTGCTTAAAGGTGACCGGCGGGTGTCTGTCTCTCTCACTTTAGTTGAACCGAGTATGGCTACGCCCGGTCCTTGCGAAGGTTAAAACAGCACCAACTTGACAAACTATCGTTGTGGTTTTGATGCGTAGGTAAGAACGGTTCTTGCTAAGCCCGTAGCAGCCACGTAAAACTTGCAACAACAAAGTAGAGGACGTCTAACTTGTTTTTGCAGGGCATGTTGTGATGTGATATGGTCAAGACATGATGTGATATAATTTGTTGTATGAGATGATCATGTTTTGTAACCGAGTTATCGGCAACTGGCAGGAGCCATATGGTTGTCGCTTTATTGTATGAGATGCAATCACCATGTAATAGTTTTACTTTATCACTAAGCGGTAGCGATAGTCGTAAAAGCAATTAGTTGGCGAGACGACAACGATACTACGATGGAGATCAAGGTGTCGCACCGGTGACGATGGTGATCATGACGGTGCTTCGGAGATGGAGATCACGAGCACGGTGCTTCGGAGATGGAGATCACAAGCACAAGATGATGATGGCCATATCATATCACTTATATTGATTGCATGTGATGTTAATCCTTTATGCATCTTATCTTGCTTTGATTGACGGTAGCATTATAAGATGATCTCTCACTAAAATTTCAAGATAAAGTGTTCTCCCTGAGTATGCACCGTTGCGAAAGTTCTTCGTGCTGAGACACCACGTGTTAATCGGGTGTGATAGGCTCTACGTTCAAATACAACGGGTGCAAAACAGTTGCACACGCGGAATACTCAGGTTAAACTTGATGAGCCTAGCATATACAGATATGGCCTCGGAACACAGAGACCGAAAGGTCGAGCGTGAATCATATAGTAGATATGATCAACATAGTGATGTTCACCATTTAAACTACTCCATCTCACGTGTTAATCGGACATGGTTTAGTTGATTTGGATCACGTAATCACTTAGATGATTAGAGGGATGTCTATCTAAGTGGGAGTTCTTAAGTAATATGATTAATTGAACTTAAATTTATCATGAACTTAGTCCTGATAGTATTTTGCAAATTATGTTGTAGATCAATAGCTCGCGTTGTTGCTTCCCTGTGTTTATTTTTGATATGTTCCTAGAGAAAAATTATGTTGAAAGATGTTAGTAGCAAAGATGCGGATTGGATCCGTGATCTGAGGATTATCCTCATTGCTGCACAGAAGAATTATGTCCTTGATGCACCGCTAGGTGACAGACCTATTACAGGAGCAGATGCAGACGTTATGAACGTTTGGCTAGCTCAATATGATGACTACTTGATAGTTTAGTGCACCATGCTTAACGGCTTAGAATCGGGACTTCAAAGACGTTTTGAACGTCATGGACCATATGAGATGTTCCAGGAGTTGAAGTTAATATTTCAAGCAAATACCCGAGTTGAGAGATATGAAGTCTCCAACAAGTTCTATAGCTAAAAGATGGAGGAGAATCGCTCAACTAGTGAGCATGTGCTCAGATTGTCTGGGTACTACAATCGCTTGAATCAAGTGGGAGTTAATCTTCCAGATAAAATAGTGATTGACAGAATTCTCTAGTCACCATCACCAAGTTAGTAGAACTTCGTGATGAACTATAGTATGTAAGGGATGACGAAAGTAATTCCCGAGCTCTTCGCGATGCTGAAATCGACGAAGGTAGAAATCAAGAAAGAGCATCAAGTGTTGATGGTTAACAAGACCACTAGTTTCAAGAAAAGGGCAAAGGGATAGAAGGGGAACTTCAAAAGAACGGCAAGCAAGTTGCTACTCAAGTGAAAAAGCCCAAGTCTGTACCTAAGCCTGAGACTAAGTGCTTCTACTGCAAAGGGACTGGTCACTGGAAGCGGAACTACCCCAACTATTTGGTGGATAAGAAGGATGGCAAAGTGAACAAAGGTATATTGGATATACATGTTATTGATGTGTACTTTACTAGTGTTTATAGCAACCCCTCGGTATTTGATACTGGTTCAGTTGCTAAGAGTAGTAACTCGAAACGGGAGTTGCAGAATAAATAGAGACTAGTAAAAGGAGAGGTGACGATGTGTGTTGGAAGTAGTTCCAAGATTGATATGATCATCATCGCACACTCCCTATAGCCTTCGGGATTAGTGTTGAAACTAAATAAGTGTTATTTGGTGTTTGCGTTGAGCATGAATATGATTTGATCATGTTTATTGCAATACGGTTATTCATTTAAGTTAGAGAACAATTGTTGTTCTGTTTACATGAATAAAAACCTTTTATGGTCATACACACCAACAAAAATGGTTTGTTGGATCTCGATCGTAGTGATACACATATTCATAATATTGAAGCCAAAAGATGCAAAGTTAATAATGATAGTGCAACTTATTTGTGGCACTGCCGTTTAGGTCATATTGGTGTAAAGCGCATGAAGAAACTCCATACTGATGGGATTTTGGAACCACTTGATTATGAATCACTTGCTGCTTGCGATCCGTGCCTCATGGGCAAGATGACTAAAATGCTGTTCTCCGGAACTATGAAGAGAGCAACATATTTGTTGGAAATCATACATACAGATGTATGTGGCCCGATGAATATTGAGGCTCATAGCAGGTATTATTATTTTCTGACCTTCACAGATGATTTGAGCAGATATGGGTATATCTACTTAATGAAACAGAAGTCTGAAACGTTTGAAAAGTTCATACAATTTCAGAGTGAAGTAGAAAATCATCGTAACAAGAAAATAAAGTTTCTACGATCTGATCACGGAGACAAATATTTGAGTTACGAGTTTGGTCTTCAATTAAAACAATGTGGAATAGTTTCACAAATTCATGCCACCTGGAACACCACAGCATAATGGTGTGTCCGAACGTCATAACCGTACTTTATTGGATATAGTGCAATCTATGATGTCTTTTACCAATTTACCACTATCGTTTTGGGGTTATGCATTAGAGACAGCTACATTCACGTTAAATAGGGCACCATCAAAATCCGTTGAGACGACGCCTTATGAACTGTGGTTTGGCAAGAAACCAAAGTTGTCGTTTCTTAAAGTTTGAGGTTGCGATGCTTATGTGAAAAAGTTTCATCCTGATAAGCTCAAACCCAAATCGGAGAAATGTGTCTTTATAGGATACCCAAAGGAGACAGTTGGGTACACCTTCTATCACAGATCCGAAGGCAAGACATTCGTTGCTAAGTATGGATCCTTTCTAGAGAAGGAGTTTCTCTCGAAAGAAGTGAGTGGGAGGAAAGTAGAACTTGATGAGGTAACTGTACCTGCTCCCTTATTGGAAAGTAGTTCATCACAGAAATCTGTTCCTGTGACTCCTACACCAATTAGTGAGGAAGTTAGTGATGATGATCATGTAAACTTCAGATCAAGTTACTACCAAACCTCGTAGGTAAACCAGAGTGAGATCCACACCAGAGTGGTATGGTAATCCTGTTCTGGAGGTCATGTTATTTGACCATGACGAACCTACGAACTATGAGGAAGCGATGGTGAGCCCAGATTCCGCAAAATGGCTTGAGGCCATGAAATCTGAGATGAGATCCATGTATATGAGAACAAAGTATGGACTTTGATTGACTTGCCCAATGATCGGCGAGCCAATGAGATTAAATGGATCTTCAAGAGGAAAACGGACGCTGATAGTAGTGTTACTATCTACAAAGCTAGAATTGTCGCAAAAGGTTTTCGACAAGTTCAAGGTGTTGACTACGATGAGAGAGTTTCTCACTCATATCTATGCTTAAAGTCTGTCTGAATCATGTTAGCAATTGCCGCATTTTATGAAATCTGGCAAATGGATAAACAAAACTACATTCCTTAATGGATTTATTAAAGAAGAGTTGTATATGATGCAACCAGGAGGTTTTGTCAATCCTAAAAGTGCCAACAAAATATGCAAGCTCCAGCGATCCATCTATGGACTAGTGCAAACATCTCGGAGTAGGAATATACGCTTTGATAAGTTGATCAAAGGATATAGTTTTATACAGACTTGCGGTGGAGCCTGTATTTACAAGAAAGTGAGTGGGAGCACTACAGCATTTCTAATAAGTATATGTGAATGACATATTGTTGATCGGAAATAATGTAGAATTATTCTTCAAAGCATAAAGGAGTGTTTGAAAGGAGTTTTCAAAGAAAGACCTCGGTGAAGCTGCTTACATATTGAGCATCAAGATCTATAGAGATAGATGAAGACGCTTGATAAGTTTTTCAATGAGTACATACCTTAACAAGATTTTGAAGTAGTTCAAAATAGAACAGTCAAAGAAAGAGTTCTTGCCTGTGTTACAAGGTGTGAAATTGAGTAAGACTCAAAGCCCGACCACGGCAGAAGATAGAAAGAGAATGAAAGTCATTCCCTATGCCTTGGCCATAGGTTCTATAAAGTATTCCATGTTGTGTACCAGATCTATTGTATACCCTACACTAATTTTGGCAAGGGAGTACAATATTGATCTAGGAGTAGATCACTGGACAGCGGTCAAAATTATCCTTAGTGGAATAAGGATATGTTTCTCGATTATGGAAGTGACAAAAGGTTCGTCGTAAAGGGTTACGTCGATGCAAGTTTTGACACTAAATCTAGATGACTCTAAGTCTCGGTCTAGATACATATTGAAAGTGGGAGGAATTAGCTAGAGTAGCTCCGTGCGGAGCATTGTAGACATAGAAATTTGCAAAATACTTACGGATCTGAATGTGACAGGCCCGTTGACTAAAATTATCTCACAATCAAACATGATCACACCTTAGAACTCTTTGGTAGTTAATCACATAGCGATGTGAACTAGATTATTGACTCTAGTAAACCCTTTGAGTGTTGGTCACATAGAGATGTGAACTATGGGTGTTAATCACATGGTGATGTGAATTTTTGATGTTAAATCACATGGCGATGTGAACTAGATTATTGACTCTAGTGCAAGTGAGAGACTGAAGGAAATATGCCCTAGAGGCAATAATAAAGTATTATTTATTTCCTTATATCATGATAAATGTTTATTATTCATGCTAGAATTGTATTAACCGGAAACATAATACATGTGTGAATACATAGACAAACAGAGTGTCACTAGTATGCCTCTACTTGACTAGCTCGTTAATCAAAGATGGTTATGTTTCCTAGCCATAGACATGAGTTGTCATTTGATTAACGGGATCACCTCATTAGGAGAATGACGTGATTGACTTGACCCATTCCGTTAGCTTAGCACCCGATCGTTTAGTATGTTGCTATTGCTTTCTTCATGACTTATACATGTTCCTATGACTATGAGATTATGCAACTCCCGTTTACCGGAGGAACACTTTGTGTGCTACCAAACGTCACAATGTAAATGGGTGATTGTAAAGGTGCTCTACAGGTGTCTCCAAAGGTACTTGTTGGGTTGGCGTATTTCGAGATTAGGATTTGTCACTCCGATTGTCGGAGAGGTATCTCTGGGCCCACTCGGTAATGCACATCACTATAAGCCTTGCAAGCATTGTGACTAATGAGTTAGTTGCGGGATGATGTATTACGGAACGAGTAAAGAGACTTGCCGGTAACGAGATTGAACTAGGTATCGAGATACCGACGATCGAATCTCGGGCAAGTAACATACCGATGACAAAGGGAACAACGTATGTTGTTATGCGGTCTGACCGATAAAGATCTTCGTAGAATATGTGGGAGCCAATATGGGCATCCAGGTCCCGCTATTGGTTATTGACCGGAGAGGTGTCTCGGTCATGTATACATAGTTCTCGAACCCAAAGGGTCCGCACGCTTAAAGTTACGATGACAGTTTTATTATGAGTTTATGTATGTTGATGTACCGAAAGAGTTCGGGGTCCCGGATGAGATCGGGGACATGACGAGGAGTCTCGAAATGGTCGAGACGTAAAGATCGATATATTGGACGACTATATTCGGACTTCGGAAAGGTTCCGAGTGATTCGGGTATTTTTCGGAGTACCGGAGAGTTACGGGAATACGTATTGGGCCTTATTGGGCCATACGGGAAAGAAGGAAAAGGGCCTCTAGGGTGGCCGCACCCCTCCCCTTGGTCTGGTCCGAATTGGACTAGGGAAGGGGGCGCCCCCTTCCTTCTCTTTTTCCCTTCCTCTTTTCCTATTCCATATGGGAGGTGGAATCCTACTAGGACTAGGGAGTCCTAGTAGGACTCCACACTTGGTGCGCCCCCTCCTAGGGCCGGCCTCCTCCTCCCTTGCTCCTTTATATACGGGGGCAGGGGGCACCCCATGGACACACTTGATATATGATATTTTAGCCGTGTGCGGTGCCCCCTCCACCATATTACACCTCGATAATACGGTTGCGGAACTTAGGCGAAGCCCTGCGTCGGTGGAACATCATCATCGTCACCACGCCGTCGTGCTGACAAAACTCTCCCTCAACACTCGGTTGGATCGGAGTTCGAGGGACGTCATCGAGCTGAACGTGTGTAGAACTTCGGAGGTGCCGTGCGTTCGGTACATGATCGGTCGGATCGTGAAGACGTACGACTACATCAACCGTGTTGTGATAACGCTTCCGTTGTCGGTCTACGAGGGTACGTGGACAACACTCTCCCCTCTCGTTGCTATGCATCACCATGATCTTGCGTGTGCGTAGGAAATTTTTTTGAAATTACTACGTTCCCCAACACCAATAAGGTAACCTCCAACATCAAAACTACCATCATTAATCATCCTTCTTCGACGGATAGCATTGATGAACATGAGCGGACAAATGTGGAGGAAAATGAATTTGAGACCTTTATGGGTAAACTCAAGGGTAAATCCAAGAAGCACTTCGTTGCTCTCTTGGAACAACTTGGTGAAGCCAATGACATGATCGAGGCTCACGAAGATACCATCTCTAAGATGGAGGGGCATAGTCGTGACTATGCCGATGAGATTTCGGATCTTTCCAATGCTCTTGACGAAGAGCGTGGTCTTCGTTTGCCTCTTGAGGAGTCATACAACGATGATCATGCTAAGTTAAAGAAAGATCTTGATCATGCTCTTGTTGGGTCTCGTGTGCTAAACTTCGGGAAGGCAAAACTTGGGGTTGATCTTGCTAGACTTAAAGAGGAGTTTGACATTCTCGACAAGGCTCACAAAGTCTTGAAGGGCGTTCATGCTAGCCTCAAGGAGTCTCATGATCAACTCCAAGTAAAGCTAACTAAGGAGAAAGCCACCTTTCCTTATATGGTGTTAATTGATAATGCAAATGCTACTAACCCTTGTTGTGAGCATGTGCATCTTGTTGAGGAGAATGCTAAGTTGAAGGAGCAACTTGAGAAAGGCCTTGTGTCATACATACAAGGTGAGAAGAACCTCAACGACCTTTTGAGAAACCAAAAGGAAGTTGTGGCCAAGGAGGGAATTGGGTTCGCACCCAAGCCCAAGAACAAGAAGAAGAATGACAAGACCAAACGACCTCCTCCTCTCAAGCAAACTTTTGTGAAGGAGGGAGAGGGTGCTTCCAAGGAGAAGAAGAACAATGCGAAGGGTGACGGTGTCAAGAAGGGCAGTACCACCCCATCCAACAAAGCCGGCGACTTTAATCCTTCTTATGTGTTATAGTAAGCATGCACGTGCAACGCACGTCTCCGCCAATACACATAAAATTCATGTGAGTATAAAGTTTAAATTTGAACTCTATAAATTCTGGAAAATAGAACAAGGCATAAAAAAGAAAAGAAAATTGATGTACAACAATATGCATTTTTAACATCAACTCGTAAATGATGTAAATGATTCATGAACATAATATCAGATGAACATAAATATAGTGAGTAATCATGCATGCAGGGCATGTCTCAAATGATTTATACAATAAATCAAACATAAGGGTCCTTACAAATTTTATGGTAAAAGAACCAAGAGCAGAAACTGATGTGTTGCAATGCAACCTAAGGAAAATTAGATACATCTTTTGTCTAATATGCGTAAGAAATTTTCGCACAAACCGGGATGTCTTCTTAAGATTGGCGCCCTTAAACTTTGGTAAGTATATCAAATACTGGCATAAATGGAGGAAGCTGCTAGTATTTCACATCATAGTGGCTACTATTAAACACATGCTATTGGATCATGCACGCACACTGGCAGAGCGCCTTGTTTTCATGTTCAACTTTGACTGTACCGTTGATGGTCTGGTTCAGCACAAGCAGTGGCACAACTTTAGAAGTCAAATTTCAATAATCTTTATTCAAGAGGTTAACTGAATTAAAAATATCATGAGTAACAAACATTCATCCTGGTGCTATTGTTATAAATAAATGTGCATTTATAGAAAATACCTGAATGAGAGGTATCTTTTTTCACTAATTTCTTGTTAGGACAGAAAAGTAGAAGTACCTTTGCTGAATCCCTCAAGTAGTAGAAGGGGTCACTGCTTGATTGTGAACATGAACTCCTGACCGGTTTTCAATGAGGCAAATCTTGAATCCTAATTTCTGGGCCTGAAGATGTTAAATCTAGCTTATATCAGAGCAAATAAGTTGGAATATGATGAAAGAAGGGTGGCATAAAAAGGTTTAATTACAATATTTATTGATAGAGCAAAATCATGTGCTTGCATGGGCATGCCAGACATATAATTGACTCCTCCATAAGAGTCTACAAGCATGGTCTCAACTCTTTCACCAACTCAATAACTTTCTGGTGTGATGCATGGTCTCCATGTGACATATTAGCCGAGCCACATTGATGCCATCCTCAGCAACATCCTAGATAATCTCCCTCGTGTTAGTTGAGGGACCAACTGTGCACATAATCCTCATTTTGTGCCTAACATTTGGTTTAGACCACCACATACACATTGGCTGTTGTACTATTATTTGATGAATAGCCATAAGATGCTGGTAGTTCTCGTTTTCACGTCAAGAAGTGTTCTTACAATTAATTTCAATGCATCAATTCATAAGGTTCCGTACCCACAGAACAATGCACTATATTCAACTTAGTTAGCGTACAACAATTAGTAGAGATACATGACGTGATCATGTTGCACTTTACAGTACTAAGAAGACAACATGAATTAATACCAAATGCATTTGATTAAACTACAGCTCACTCGAAAAACAGTTGCTATGTGCTCTCACCATAGAGCACAGATCATAACTTATAATTCAGAGATACGTGTGTGCTCTTAGTGGGCACCTCGGTGCTATCTTCTCAAAAGAGGAATTACCTTGAGATTGTGGAAGCCGTCGCCAGTCCAGATGGAGATCTTGCTCGGCGTGTAGCTCTCATCCAGCTTGAAATCCATGTAGAGAGTAACAAGCTCGCCCCAACAACAAATTAAGAACAGAAAAAGGATCCCACACGTAGAAGATTAGATATGTGTTTCGAATGGATGCCCTCATACAGGTGGCAAGAGGAAATCAAGATCGACTTTAAGTCTAAAAGCATGCCCAGATACAACCGAACTAATCAATGTGCGTTATATAATAACAGGTAAAAGCGCGATGTGACTCGCTCTCTCGCCTCGCTTGCTCTCCGTCACTACTCGACGCAACAAACACAGCATATACGATTAGATTCGATCGAGTCTGCTTGGAAATCGATCTAGTCACATGGTATTCAAGTATTAGCATACTATTTGATACGTCTTGCATGTAGAAACTGCTCTGTTTTTATTGAAGACTTGATGCACAATAGTTTACACATGATTAGGCTCCTAATTAACTACTCTGGTAACTCTTTGGTTTATTGAAGACTCGATGAAAGGAATCACGCACCATCCAAACAAAATTGAGCGGAAGGCAATGGAAGATCGTTGACTTGTCGTGGTTACCTGAAACTCGATGGTGACCAGGTGTGGCTGCAGACCGTTTGACCTGAGAAATATAAAATCCACCAATGATGAGGGTGCCCCTGCAGTTTGGCATATCAGCGATGATCAAAGAAGAAAAGCTATACCGTGGTGTTGGGGTGGAATGAGATAATGACAGGGTCAGCTGATCCAACATTTATCTGTTTCGAAACCATTTTCAATATACCACTGAAGTTTATGTGCATTACATTCAGTCACTCAATATGATTATATGACTCGAGCAAAATGTCCAATCGTGTATTCCCCAAATACCAAAACAGTCTTCATGTTGCATCTTAGGAATGAGTTTAAATAACAAGACCACAAGTAAAATCTCACTCAGGCGTCAGGAATCAGAATTGTATTGTCCGTGGAGAATTATCATACAATACAACTGCAGAAATAAAACATTTGATTGGTGGAGGTACAGGCTTCCGGTATCAAAGTACCAAAAATGTGTCAGTTTCATGCTTTATGAAACATCACTTATCAGCTAGTGAAATGCCCTCTAGATGAAGAGAAAAATAGGAGAAATAATAGTTTTCACTAAGATATGGAAAACAAATCATGGGACTCAAGATGAAGATTAACTTCAGTACCATAAATGCAAAGATTTGCAATGCCGTAAAAACTAATGCAGCTTACCGCCATATCCCCGAAGGATTTGCCGTAGATAGTACAAGTGTAGTGACTGCAAGTGTATGCCTGGGATTTACATTTGTCAGAATCATTTTTTACAGCCAGTAGCCAGATATATATTATCAGAAAAAACAAATTATTATTTTACTTGCTAATACCTGCAAGCAAGTTGAATGCATGGAGTGACCAGAAAGAACAGCTCTAACTTCCTTGCTTGATGTGAATAGGAAGTCACAACAAATTGGACAGTTTGTCTCTAGCCCCTTCTTCAAACATCTGTGAATCAGAAAGAAAAAGGAAATCTGAATCAGCCAAGAACAGCAAGGAACCACGACTGCAAAAAAGATTCGTATGCAGAGACGGTATTCCTAGAACTTGACATGGCCAGCATATTATTCACCGTGGCTCCATGGGCGTGGCACACGGGCAGAGGTACGGGCTTACCTCGGCCGGAGTGGAAGAGGCGTCTGGCCACCGGAGGCGCAGGAGGAGACATGGAGGGAGCGCATGGCAGAGTGTCAGACTGCGCCGGTAGCCGCTACGCCTCCATCGGGTCGCCGGCCGTGATCCGCACTGCCCGAGGTGGAGCGGCCGTGGACGCTGCGGATCCGCCGCCATGAACGGATCTGTCGCCCGAGAGAAAGAAGGATGGGGGGAACCTGAGGTGGAGCAGCCGCGGATCTGTCGCCATGATTGTTGCGCCCAGCGAAAGAAGGATCGGGGAGGAACTTTTTTTTTGTTTGACGGGTGGGGAGGTCCCGATGCGGATGGAATTGATCCACATGTTTCGGGCGGGGCCGCGGGCATCAGGGACGCGGAGCGCTAGGGCGGTTGGCAGACGATTGATCCCAGACGTTGATCTGATTGATACATCATTGATGCAATATGGACAGTAGGATATGTTTAAGTTAACGTAATCCGAGGGTCCTGATTATCCTGTGTACAGTTTGTTGTGTGGCGTTAGGAGAAATTATGTTTGCTCTTTTAATAGTAGTATAGATTAATAGTAGTATAGATATAGATATAGATATAGAATATGGACAGTAGGATATGTTTAAGTTAACGTAATCCGAGGGTCCTGATTATCCAGTGTATAGTTTGTTGTGTGGCGTTAGAAGAAATTATGTTTGCTCTTTTAATAGTAGTATAGATGCCGTGCAAGTGATGGGCATGTTTATGCCAAATTTGTTGGTTCTCTTTATGAGTATATTGAATGGTCCATTTGGGCTCCTAAGATCCTTGTTACTAACATCAAAGGACCCATTACAAAATGGGTACCTAAAACCAAGCATTGATCTCTTGTAGGTGTTTGCTTCCGGTGGGGGATCATGGTTGCTCGATAGTGGAGCTACAAATCATATGACCGGAAGCAAGGACTTGGTGGTGGACGTGCACAAGATTCCATCTACGCCCACCAATGTCGAGTGGGGTGATGCCTCGTCTTCTAAGGTATTGGGACTCGGCAAAGTTGTCATTTCTCATGATCTCACGATCGAGAAGGTCATGCTAGTTGAGTCCCTTGCATACAATTTACTTTCCGTTCGTCAACTTGCTACCATGGGCTTTGCCACTTTCTTTGATATTGATACCGTGGCCCTCTTGTGGAGCAAGACTCTTAAAGTAGCCTTTGTTGGGCATGTCGAGAACGGTCTCTATGTGATTAACTTTTCGGAGCAACCCACTAAGACCGCGACATGCCTAATGGCTAAAGTTGACGTGGGATGGCTTTGGCATCGCCGTTTAGCCCATGTAAATATGAGATCTTTGCAAAGTGTTCTCAAGGGGGACCATGTCCGTGGACTAACGAACGTTAGTTTTGCTAAAGATCGTACTTGCAATGCTTGTATCGAAGGAAAGCTTCATGAGAAGGCTCACCCTCCCACGACTCTCATTTACTCGAAGAGGCCTTTGGAGCTCCTTCATTTGGATCTCTTTGGGCCTCCATCCTTTGATAGTCTTGGGGGTAGAAAGTATTGCTTGGTAATTGTGGATGACTATTCAAAATACACTTGGGTGTATTTCTTCGAGAGGAAGAGTGAGACCCAACAAACCGTCATTGACTTTGCAAATGAAGCCCAACGTCAACACAATGCAAAGATCTTGACAATAAGAAGTGACAACGGCACCGAGTTCAAGAACTACACCTTGGATGAGTTTCTTAGTAATGAGGGGATCAAGCATCAATATTCCGCACCTTACACCCCTCAACAAAATGGTGTTGCGGAGAGGAAGAACCGGACGTTGATGGATGCGGCAAGGACCATGATGGCGGATTTCAAGTCTCCATACAACTTTTGGGCCGAAGCCATCAACACCGCGTGTCATGCTTCAAATCGGCTCTATCTCCGCAAAGGCTTGAACAAGACTCCATATGAGATACTCACCGGTAACAAGCCCAACCTCAAGTACTTTCAGGTGTTCAGGTGTAAGTGTTTCATTCTCAAGAAAGGTGTTCGTTTGTCTAAATTTGAGACTAGAGCTCATGAGGGCATATTTGTTGGTTATGCTACAAACTCCCATGCTTACCGTGTTCTCAATAAGTCCACGGGACTTATTGAGGAGATGTGTAACGTGGAGTTTGATGAGAATAACGGCTCCCAAGTGGAGCAAAGTGGTACTTGTGATGTAGGTGATGAAATTCCTCCCCAAGCCATAAGAAGAATGGGTGTTGGTTATATCCTACCCATTGAGGAACCCCTTGTGGCCGAAGGAGAAGGACAATGCTCCACTCAAGTGGAGCCATCACCAACCCAAGACCCACACGCTTCCGAAGAACAAAGTGAAGGCCCTCAACCTCATGAACAAGATCAAGGGCAAGATCAACCTCAAGATGGTGGTGATCCACCAAATGATGCCCAAGGTCAAGTTCTCCCCCTCGAGCAAGTTCAAGATCAAGAACAAGCTCAAGACGACGCTCAAGATGATCAAGTAACCCCTCCTCGTTTCACTTCCGAGGAGGAATTGGAGCGTCGTGCGGCTAAGATCGCTTCCAAGCTCACCACCAAAGGTCATCTCATGGAGAATGTGGTTGGAAGCCTAAGAAAGGGGGTAAGCACTCGTAGACAATTAGCAAACTATTGTGAACATCATGCGTTTGTTTCTTGTGTCGAACCCCAAAAGGTTTATGAAGCGCTCGAGGACCCGGATTGGCTCAATGCCATGCATGAAGAACTCAACAACTTCGAACATAACCAAGTGTGGAAATTAGTGCCAAGGCCAACCGGGAACCATAATGTCATTGGAACCAAGTGGATATTCAAGAACAAGCAAGATGCTCATGGGATCATTGTTCGCAACAAGGCTCGTTTGGTGGCACAAGGCCACTCCCAAGTCGAGGGTATCGACTACGGTGAAACCTTTGCCCCCGTCGGTCACCTTGAATCTATTCGTTTGTTGATTGCTTATGCTTCTCATCATAATTTCACATTGCAACAAATAGATGTGAAGAGTGCTTTTCTTAATGGTCCCATAAATGAGTTGGTGTATGTCAAACAACCTCCCGGGTTCGAAGATCCCTATTTCCCCGATCATGTGTATCAACTCCACAAGGCGCTCTATGGCCTTAAACAAGCCCCACGTGCATGGTATGAGCATCTTACGGAGTTGTTACAAGATCGTGGATTCAAAATCGGGAAAATCGACCCCACTCTTTTTACTAAGAAGGTCAAAGGGGAGTTGTTTGTGTGCCAACTATATGTTGATGATATTATTTTTGGTTCCCCTAACAAAGCCTTCAATGAAGAATTGGCCGCTCTCATGACCTCAAAGTTCAAGATGTCTATGATGGGAGAGTTGAAGTTCTTTCTCGGATTCGAAATCAAACAATGAAGAGAAGGAACCTTCATCAACCAAGCCAAATACACTCAAGACATGCTAAAGAGATTCAAGCTAAGTGATGTCAAGCCGGCTTCCACTCCAATGCCCACCAAGTGCCAACTTGACATTGATCCCAATGGTAAAGCGGTGGATCAAAAGGTATATCGCTCCATGATTGGATCCTTGCTTTACCTTTGTGCATCTAGACCGGATATCATGTTGAGTGTGGGAATTTGTGCACGGTTTCAAGCCGCACCTAAGGAAAGCCACTTTGTGGCGGTCAAGCGAATCTTTCGATATTTGGCTCATACCCCAAACTTTGGCTTATGGTACCCAAGAGGAGCAAACTTCAAGCTTGTAGGTTATTCGGACTCCGATTGGGCGGGAGACAAAGTGGATAGGAAGTCCACTTCCGGAGGGTGCCAATTTCTTGGTTGCTCTTTGGTAAGTTGGTCTTCTAAAAAGCAAAGTTGTGTGTCTCTCTCGTCCACCGAAGTGGAGTGTGTGGCAGCCGGGAGTTGTTGTGCACAACTCTTATGGATGAGGCAAATTTTAAAGGATTACGGTGTCATTTGTGACAAAGTGCCTCTTTGGTGTGACAATGAAAGTGCCATCAAGATTTCTCTCAACCCGGTGCAACACTTCAAGACGAAGCATATTGAGATTCGGTATCACTTCCTCCGGGATCATATTAGGCGAGGGGAGATCGAGCTCAACTATGTCAACACTCATGATAACCTTGCAGATATTTTCACGAAGCCATTGAATGAAGCAAGATTTCGTGAGTTAAGGCATGAGCTAAATATCATTGATTTGAGCAATGTGGTTTGAACCTTTGCACACCCCTCACATTCATCATGCATTCTTGTCTAGGTGTAGGCATGGACTTAGGGGGAGTGTTGTTCTCTCAATGAACTCTTCCTCCCCCCATAATGCATAAACTAATCTCACTCTTTCACATTAGCCATTTTTGATGGTACTTGTGCTTCAAAGACGAGTTTTGGTCATGGGCCCAAGGATAATTCTTCGCGGTGCCATACCAATTGACTCAAACATAGGTGGCCTCGGCCACCGCCGTCTTGTGTAGAGGTGTGTGGTTCTTGTTCTCTTGCTGGTGCTCTTGTTGCTTTGTGTTGGTTTTCTCTTGTTGCCGTCGTTTCCCTTCTTTTCTTTTTGTGCCATAGGTGTTGAGTCTAGTTTTGAGTTGCACTGGGCGGTACTACCGCTGTGAAGGCGCGGTACTACCGCTGGAGCGGTACTACCGCTTATGTGGCTAAGCGGTACTACCACCCATCACCAGGTACTACCGCTGAGGGGCGGGGCCAGGGGGTTAAGTCGTGGGCAGGGGTGGTTTCCTCCCCCCATACCCATTTGCTTCGTCCCCTCGTTTCTCTTCCCCTCTCTCTCTCCAGCGCCATCTCGCCGCGGGAGGGCTCCGGCGGCCCTCCGTCTCCGGACCGTTCCTCTCCATTTCCTTCGGTGGAGTCGATCCCCACCTCGTCCTCTTGCCATGGATGCCGGTATTGCCCCTGTTCCTCTTCTCTTCTTGTCTAGTTTTTAGATCTCGCGTTTTAGGGGCAATAGTGGTTGCATCTCTAGATTTTTTGCCAAATCTAGGCTTGAGTAGGTTGGAGAAGGCAACTAGACTCTTTGGATTGATGTTTGGTAGGTTTATTTTTGAATTTGGCATCCCCGGTAGTGCCGGATCTGACCACGGTAGTAGGGATCCTCCGTGCCCCGTCTCGGGCGGTACTACCGCCCATCTGGCGCGGTACTACCGCTGGAGCGGTACTGCCGCTGTGGAGGCACGGTACTACCGCTGGTGCGGTACTGCCGCTGTGCAGGCACGGTACTACCGCCGGATGCCCAGTTCCATCGTTTCCTACCACATGTTGATCCATATTTGTTGTGTTTATTTGGTTTTGATCGTTCCTTCTGATTGTTTCGTGTGTCCGTGTGTTTGGTTCCAGGTGATGAACATCCTAAGCAGCAAGTCCGCCGTGTCAACCCCGGGCGTTCAACGTCAAAGCGGTACCGCTCATCTGAGCCTGCAGGTGGTTCCTCCAGTGCTCCACCGCCGCCAGTGGGTGCTTCCTCAAGTGCTAATCCTCCTCTCAAGAAGAAGACTGCCAACGGCCGAAGCCAAGTGGCAAGAAGGTGACTGAGATGACTAGCCAAGGAATTCTGGGACAGGCGTCGCCGCAACCCATATGAGGAAGACCAAGAATCCAACCTTGTCAATCGCCCGTTCTGGAACCGGTTTCAGTATGCCACCTACTTTGACGTGATAAAGGCTAAGAAGAACCTCTTTGTCAATGTTCATTCCATCAACATGGATGCTATGGAGAAGGACCCGGAGTACTTTGGTGATGCCCTTCAGATGTGCTCTCAGTTGAACATTCTCAGGATCATGCAGTTCAACAAGGACTTTGATGCAGATTTGGTGGCTCAGTTCTATGCCACTGTCCACCTAGGAACTGATGCAGACAGGACTCTGACTTGGATGACTAATGGGAAGTTGCTAGATGTCAAGTGGAAGGCCTTCATGGAGTTGCTTGAGGTGGAAGATCAAGGGCTCGAGACTCCAGTCGGGTTCCGTCCTCACCACAATGTTACCTCCACTCACAAGCAAGCCCTCTGGCCCTACTGTACTCTGAAGAGCAACCCTGAGACCAAGAAGGAAACCTATGAGCTGTCTGCCTTTCTGGACATCCTTCACCGTATCTTCCGCGAGACTCTCTTCCCTCGTATCGGGAATCTGGACATGGTTCACTCCTATCTCGTGGACATGCTTCTCTTCTGCCAGCGTGAGAAGGAAGCAAACACTGGCGAGTCCCTGGACATCTCTCATGTTATGTGGTGTGAACTTCTGTCTACTATTTCTGAGCGCAAGTGCCCGATTTATGCTCCGTTCATCATATTGCTCATTGAGAAGGCCTGGAGAAATACCTATCCCGAGGAATTGCTGGAAACTGGAGAGTTGGTTTCTCATGAGACCAAGCGTCTGAGGAAGAAGGACAATTGGGGCACCTCCGTTCCTAAATTTGGGGCTCCTTCCTCTGTTGCTGCCATGGAGACCGAGGGCGAGGCTGATACTGGTGTTGACCCTGACTATGTGCCTTCTGAGGCAGAGCCCTCTTGGGCAAAGAAGCTCAAGCTCAAGATGAAGAAGTTGTTCTGCATGGAGTCTCACGGTCAGTACATGACACATGTGGCTGAGAAGAATGCCAGGGGACGCCACAAGGAGCTTATGCGTCAGTTAGGTGCGACAGTCACCAGCGGCTCTGAGGGTCACCTCACTGAGGAGGAGGAGTGGATTCAGCAGCACTGTCCGTGGACCGATTCAGATGCTGAGCAGTTTCCGACCGAGGACGGCGGTGCAGACGATCACGCGGAGTACTGATGTTCGAGATCCTCAGCATGCTCTCACCTGGAGCCGTAGGAGCACTCTTTGCCCCTTTTGGTGTCTCGATGCCAAAGGGGGAGAGAGTTTAGGGATTTGCGTCGTTGTGTTGCGAGTGTGTCTTTGTCTTTGTGCTTTTGTTGTGTTTGCTACCTTGTGCTTTGTTTGGTTTTGTGTTCCATGAGACCTAAGTTCCAGTCATATGGTGTGAGACATATGCTACCTTATCCTTATCATATCTTTATCTATGTCTCTTGTCATTTAGTATCTCATGAGTAGCATGCTTGCTATGTCATATCTCCTACTCTCATGTATCACGCTTAGGTTGTTGGTCTCTAAAATACAGGGGGAGTGTTGATCCTAGTATGTGTGCCGTGCAGTCCAAAGCACTTGTCTTGATGGCACACATCTAGGGGGAGCCCGTCTATATTTTAGAGATTTGGGGTCTGCTTATGTCCTTTGTCTGTTCCCGTTTGTGCAAATCCCGTATTGTCATCAATCCACCAAAAAGGGGGAGATTGTAAGGGCATTTGTATCCCTTAGATGTTTTGGTGATTGATGACAATGCTTTTGCGGACTAATCGTGTGCATTGAGTGTTTTCAGAGATTCATCCTTTTGGCACGAGACGATTCCCTCCCCTCGGAGCTTGAAGCGAAGACGGTGTAGTCCTTTCGAATTAGTTTGGCGGACTAGTTTCATAGGGATCACCGTACTATCAAGAGGGGGTCCGCTTTGGAAAGGCTAGGGCGGAATCATCACGTACACTTCCTTTGCCCCCCTCCGAGCCTTTCCATTTCAATGATGGGATCGTTCCCCTTCTCAGTGTGCCCTCTCTGTTCCCAGCGGTAGTACCGTGGGCCGGAGCGGTAGTACCGCTCCAGAGCAGTAGTACCGCTGGTAGCCCCCAGCCGTAGTACCGCTGCGATCTCGTGCTAGTACCGCCTCGATTCGAGGGGTCTTTTTTCGTGTCGGGTTTTACGGTACTAGCCTCGGCAGTGGGGGCCGTAGTACCACTCGTATGCGGTAGTACCGCCCTGACCACCGCGGTAGTACCGCTCTGGGCCCAGCGGCAGTACCGCGAGGGGGAGCGGTAGTACCGCTGGCCAAGCAGTTGTACCGCTGGCCAAGCGGTAGTACCGCTCTCTGCGGGGCTGGTGTGGGGGGTAACGGTTGGATTGTTCCCCCCACTATATAAGGAGGTCTTCTTCCCCAAAGTTGACTCACCTCTTCCCCCAAAAGCTCCATTGTTGCTCCAAGCTCCATTTTCACCCGATCTCTCTCCCTAGCCAATCAAACATGTTGATTTGCTCGGGATTGGTTGAGAAGGCCCCGATCTACACTTCCACCAAGAGAAATTTGATTCCCCCCACTAATCCCTAGCGGATCTTGTTACTCTTGGGTGTTTGAGCACCCTAGACGGTTGAGGTCACCGCGGAGCCATAGTCCATTGTGGTGAAGCTTCGTGGTGTCGTTGGGAGCCTCCAATTAAGTTGTGGAGATTGCCCCAACCTTGTTTGTAAAGGTTCGATCGCCGCCTTCAAGGGCACCAATAGTGGAATCACGACATCTCGCATTGTGTGAGGGCGTGAGGAGAATACGGTGGCCCTAGTGGCTTCTTGGGGAGCATTGTGCCTCCACACCGCACTAACGGAGACGTACTTCCCCTCAAAAGGAAGGAACTTCGGTAACACATCCTCGTCCCCACCGGCTCCACTCTTGGTTATCTCTTACCTTTACTTGTGCGCGCTTATATTGTGTTGTTTCCCTTCCTTGCGTGTGTGCTAGTTGTTGTTGCATCATATAGGTTGCCCACCTAGTTGCATATCTAGACAACCTACTTTGATGCAAAGTTTAAATTGGTGAAGAAAAGCTAAAAATTGTTAGTTGCCTATTCACCCCCCCCTCTAGTCAACTATATCGATCCTTTCACATATCCCCGTTGAGGTAACCTAGTGTTATTCCAAAATTCTCTGGTTTCATGTCATTCAGAAGAAGTTTATTAATAAGACTTGAGCAACCTTGTTAATGGATTCCTTTTGATGAGCATGAGATGGGTGAATTTAGAAGGCACAACTCTCAGTACCCATCTTTTTCTTTCTGTTATTTAGATTAAATACAGCAAAAATAGTATTCTTTGTCTGTTCTCTGAATTATACGTGCAATAGAAAATGTCCCGAAAATAAAAGTTCTCCAAATGCCCTGAAAATTTAGTATGATTTGTATATAATATTTTAGAATTTCTGGCACTAAGAACACACCAGGCCTCACCAGCTGGCCACAAGGGTGGAGGGCGCGCCCACCCCCCTGGGCGCCCCCTGTCCTTGTGGGGCCCACGTGGCCCCCATCCACTTATTCCAGCACCCATCCACTCCTTCCTATAGAAAAAATCACTCCATAGCTCAAACTCATGTTCTTGCTCATGTTGCTGCCATTTTCAATTTCCTTGCTCAAAGCTCCATTCATAAAATTGCTTTGGAGGATTGTTCTTCGGTATGTGACTCCTCCAATGGTCCAATTACTTTTTGTTCTAGTGCTTTATTCATTGCAAATTTTTGCTACTGTGATGACCTTGTTCTTGAGCTTGCATGTCAAATTTATATGGTCCAAAGTAGTTCTGATGAATGATGTAGCCTCTAGGCACTTGTAGGAGTAGTTGCTATCAATATTGTTGAGTTTGGTTCACTTTTATTTTGAGTCACTAAAAATTTCAGAATTTTCACATGAAGAAAATGATGAGGAGATTGTTGAGAGGCTCCTCGAGCCAGGGTTCGAAGGAAAAGGAAAACAAGGAGAAGGAGAAGCCCAAGTATAATCTTCCTCGCGTCGCGGAGATTCGACCATGTGAATGGCCATGTGATGCATTCTAGCAGGTGACCGGAATTTACGATGATTTCTATTATTTGGCTGAGAATGCAGGCATCACCGACTTCCTCCTCGACCAGTGTGATCAGTATCTCCTACTCACTAATACTTTTGTGCAAATTTTACATTTTCGCGCTAGGAGATCGCCACCCATGGTAGATTTTCACTTATATGATGAGTACAAAGAAATGGCGCTCTATGACTTTTGTGAGGTTTGTAAATTACCTTATGAGGGTAGCGTCGAGGAACCGCACCCTAGTGATGTGGAAGGTTTTATTCATGAAATTATCGTAGGGGAAAACAGAGGAGTGTCGGGAACAAGTGTGGCTAGTATACATTTCCCTGTTTTACGCTATTACTCATTATTCGCCGGGAGATGTTTAATTGGCCGTGGAGAGAGTGGAGGCCTTAGTGCCCCTGACCTTGCTATTTTGCGCCACGCTTTACATAGAGATAGAACTTACAGTTTGGGCGCTATGGTCTCTAAATGGTTGAGTTTAAACCGTACAAAGGGTCCTATTTTCTGAGGTATCTTCGCCTCTCACCTTGCTAAACACTTTGAGGTACCCATTAGGCACTATGAAAAAGAGGAGAAACTACTACCCACTATATATTTAGATTATGACAGCATGGTAGCACATAAGTTTATTGGCCATGATGAGGAAAAAGAGACTTATTTATTACTTGGTATTTAGCGAGGTCGCCTTTCGGATTATTACCTTGCCTGCACCTATTTTGTTCGATATTCATTCAGGCAGGTACTTCGTTTTGCCCGTAGACATTCATGCATACTGAGAGCGGACACGATCCTCACCTCCTGAGCCAGAGCCATCATGTGATCCATACCAGGAGTCGATTTATCAGTGGGAGCCACAGGAGCTCGCAAACAAGTGGAACCCCTAGGATCCTCCTCAGTACACCGGAGAGGGCTACTTTGATCCATGGGCGTAGACCAACTTAGGCCAAAAGCCTAAGCTTGGGGGAGTACGTATTTCCCACCAACATTATATTCATCTCCACACATTCATTTCAGTTGTCGGTGTTCATACTTTTTCATTGCATTATCCATGTTAGCTTATTTATTTTTCTTGCTTTCTTCTTGTGTGTTTGAAAACCCTTAAGAAAAAACCAAAAAAATTAGTTGTAGTTAGTTTACTTTCTATGCATGTTTAGTAGTAATGTTAAAAGAAAACCCAAAAAGATTTCTCATTCTTCTTTTGCTTGTTGGGAGCTTTCCCGTGTAAATAGTTTTTCTCGTCTTTGTTCTTCTTTCTTCATAAAAACAAGAACTCCAAAAACATTTTAGTGTGTTTCTTTGAAATTCTTTTCTTTTCTTTAGGGGTCGAGAGGAGAAGACCACGATGAAATTGTTAAGTGGCTCACATGTGCATTATTGTTGATCTAACAAAGAGCCCATATTACCTTGTCTTCTCCTTTGAATAAATGTTTGCAGATTCCAGCTTAGTCCAATGCACGTGCACTATTATTATTATTCACACCATTCGGTCATGCTAGTGAAAGGCAATAATGACGATATATGATGAAATGATTGAGATGAGGAAAATCTGGTATGAACTCGACCTATCTTGTTTTTGTAAATATGATTAGTTCATCATTCCTGATTCAGCCTATTATGAATGAAACATGTTTGCAATGAAAATTAGAGATTACAGTTACTCATGCCATGCTTAATTAGCTAGGAGTTCATAATGGTTTATCTTGCGTGTCAACATAAAAATTAAAATGGTTGTGATGTAGTATGATAGGATGGTATGCCCCTTTGAATGATTCGAGTGGCTTGACTTGGCACATGTTCACGCATGTAGTTGAAACAAAATCAACAGAGCCTCCACGATATTCATGTTCATGGTGATTTATATCCTACTCATGCTTGCACCCAATGTTGGTTAATCTCAATGCATGTCTATGACTGTTGTCGCTCTCTAGTTGGTCGCTTCCCAGTCTCTTTCTAACCATCACTTGTACTAAGCGGGAATACTTCTTGTGCATCCACTTCCATAAACCCAAAGTTGTTCCATATGAGTCCCCATACCTTCCTATATATACGCGGTATTTACATGCCATTCGAAGTAAATTTGCAAGTGCCAAACTCTAAACCTTCAAATGATAATCTGTTTTGTATGCTCGAATCGCTCATGTACCAACTAGGGCTGTCAATATCTTCCATGTTAGGTGGGTTATTCTCATGATGAGTGGACTCCGCTCATCATTCATGAGACAATGGCTGGTAACCGGGATGCCCAGTCTGTGACGCCCGGATAATTAGGCTATAGTAATCCCCCGTTAATGATGCCACATCACCTCTGTCACTGTAGTTAATCTCGGGTTAGTTCAAAAACCGATTCAAAATTTAAATTCAAAATAAAGTCAAACAATTAAAGTTTTCAAAAGTCAAAACTAAAATGTTCTCAATGTGACAAATAAATCATGGATAATATTGGTGGAGAAACCACACTTATATAAAATGTTTAAATTATCCAAAATGAATAAAACAATAGCAAATATAATTATTTAAATGCTTTTAAAATAATAAACAATTTCAAACTAAATTGTTATTAGTATTAAACTATTGTGGCAGTGGCATAATTTGTAAAATCTATTTAGGTGCCACTTTGGTAATTTACTAAAACTAAAATAAAAGGAAACTAAAAGAAAGCAAAAATAGAAAATAAAAATAAGAAAGGAGAAAGACAAAACAAAACAAAATAAAAATAAAAAGATAAGGACCCCCTCGGCCAACTGGGCCAACAGGCCCAACTGGCCACCCACGCGGCCCAGCTGGCCCACCCCCGGCTGGATAACCCTACCCGCAGCCAAACCCTAACCCCCCACGACCGCACACTTCCCCCACTCCCCCACGTCGCTCGTTCCCCTCCCCTCTCGTGATCCAGATCGGGATTGACCCGATCTCGTCGCCCGACGCCGTTCGTCGCCGCCTGGAGCACGACCTCGCCGGACGCCATCACCGGCCTGCTTCCTCTACGCGCGACGTCCCCGACCTCCACCTCGCGCCCCGCTACCACTCCCCTACCGGCCCCGTGAGCACGCCCCTCCACTCACTCCCCTGTCTCCCACGCGCTCGCCGCGGCCCGTGCGCGCCCGCGCATGCATCGCCCCGGCGACCTCCGCTCGCCCGCGCATCCCACTGCCGCTGCTCACCCCGTTCCAGGCTCCTCCGCCGTGCGCACGCGCGCTCACCACGCCCACTTGTGGTTCGGCCAGCCTCCCTCGCTCGTCCCTGCCGGCACCCTGCCTCGTCCTTGCCCGCGTCCGCGTCCCACCGCGCGAGCCGCGCCCGCCGGTACCTCCTGCTCGCCTGGCGACGCCCGCGTGTGCTCTCCCGCGTGTGGCCGCGCCCGTTGTCGCCGGCAGCTAGGCCGCCGCGTCCGCCACACTCATGGCCGCTCGCCCGCCCCGCTCCGACCTTCCCCGCGCGCGCCCGTAGGCGCCGCCCCCCCTCTCGCGCCTGCCTTTGCTGGCGCCGCCCGCTGCAGCCAACCGCCGCCGCCGCGCCGACCGCCCCCGCCACTGCTGCCCCGCGCCGCTCCTCCCCCGCTTGGCCTCGCCCGCCGGCCGCCGGCGCCCAGCCACCCGCGGGCCCTGCTAACTTCGCCGCGGCCGGCGCCCTCCCCTGTCCGGCGCCCGGTTGGGTTCGGCCACGCCCAGGCACCCGCACCCGTATGCCCGTGCCTGCCCCGATATGCCCCCTGGGCCTATGACACGGGGGCCCCACGCCCCCTTTTCTAATGAAAAAAAGATAAATAATAATAATAAATTTAATTAATTAATTAACTAAGTTAATTAACTTAATTAATCCTCTTTAGTTAACCTAATTAATTAGTTAGTTTAATTAAACCGTAATTAGGTTAGCTAAATCCTAATTAACTAAACAGTCAATGACGAACGGGACCCACACGTCAGTTGACCAGTCAACTCCTCTGTTGACTGCTGACGTCATGCTGACGTCAGCATGCACTGTTCTGGATAATGTTGTTTTAAAATAATTAAATAAATCCTAAAAATGCTTTAAATCTTTTAAAATTAATATAAATTAAACTATAGCTCGGATGGAAAAACTTTGTACATGAAAGTTGCTCAGAACGACAAGACGAATCCAGATATGCAGCCCGTTCGCCCGCCACACATCCCTAGCATAGCAAACACGCAACTTTCCCCCTCCGGTTCATCTGTCCGAAAAAGCGAAACACCGGGAATACTTTCCCGGATGTTTCCCCCCTTTCCCAGTACCACCTCCTACCGTGTTAGGGCACACCTAGCACCGCGCATTGACATGTCTTCCATCGTCATGCTTATGTTTGCATTATATTTATTGTTTCTTCCCCCTCTTCTCCGGTAGACTACGAGACCGACGCCGCTGCTGGTGCCCCGACCGACTACGCTGTTGACGACCCCTCCTTCTTGCCAGAGCAATCAGGCAAGCCCCCCCCCTTGATCACCAGATATCGCCTATTCTTCTCTATACTCTTGCATTAGAGTAGTGTAGCATGTTACTGCTTTCCGTTAATCCTATTCTGCTGCATAGCCTGTCTTTGCCACTACTGTTGTTACCTTTACCTGCAATCCTACATGCTTAGTATAGGATGCTAGTTTTCCATCAGTGGCCCTACATTCTTGTCCGTCTACTGTGCTATACTATCGGGCCGTGATCACTTGGGAGGTGATCACGGGTATATACTTATATACTTTATACATGATAAATGTGGTGACTAAAGTCGGGTCGGCTCGAGGAGTACCCGCGAGTGATTCACGGATTGGGGGCTGAAAGGACCTTTGTCCTGACGGCCCTCTGGGTGGATCTTTGTGGCGGAGCGACATGGCAGGTTGAGACCGCCTAGGTGAGAGGTGGGCCTGGCCCTGGTCGATGTCTGCAGTTACATCAATTAACACGCTTAACGAGATCTTGGTATTTGATCTGAGTCTGGCCATTTGGTCTATACGCACTAACCAACTACGCGGGAACAGTTATGGGCACTCGGCGTCGTGGTATCAGCCAAAGCTTTCGTGACGTCAGCGACTGAGCGGCGCGCGCCGGATTGGACCGGAACGCCTGCTAGGCTAGGTCTGCTTCCGGCCGCGTTCGCAATGTGCAGGTGTGCAATGGGCGATGGGCCCAGACCCCTGCGCCATAGGATTTAGACCGGCGTGCTGACCTCTCTGTTGTGCCTAGGTGGGGCTGCGACGTGTTGATCTTCCGCGGCCGGGCATGACCCAGAAAAGTGTGTCCGGCCAAATGGGATCGAGCGTGTTGGGTTATGTGGTGCACCCCTGCAGGGAAGTTTATCTATTCGAGTAGCCGTGTCCCTCGGTAAAAGGACGACCCGGAGTTGTACCTTGACCTTATGACAACTAGAACCGGATACTTAATAAAATACACCCTTTCAAGTGCCCGATATAACCCGGTGATCGCTCTCTAACAGGGCGACGAGGAGTGGATCGCGGGGTAGGATTATGCTATGCGATGCTACTTGGTGAACTTACCATCTACTCTCTTCTACATGCTGCAAGATGGAGGTGGCCTGAAGCGTAGTCTTCGGCAGGATTAGCTATCCCCCTCTTATTCTGGCACTCTGCAGTTCAGTCCACCGATATGGCCCTTTACACATGCACCCATGCATATGTAGTGTAGCTCCTTGCTTGCGAGTACTTTGGATGAGTACTCACGGTTGCTTTCTCCCTCTTCCCCCCCCCCCTTTCCCTTCTACCTGGTTGTCGCAACCAAATGCCGGAGCCCAGGAGCCAGACGCCACCGTCGACGGCGACTCCTACTACACCGGAGGTGCCTACTACTACGTGCAGCCCGCTGACGACGACCAGGAGTAGTTAGGAGGATCCCAGGCAGGAGGCCTGCGCCTCTTTCGATCTGTATCCCAGTTTGTGCTAGCCTTCTTAAGGCAAACTTGTTTAACTTATGTCTGTACTCAGATATTGTTGCTTCCCCTGACTCGTCTATGATCGAGCACTTGTATTCGAGCCCTCGAGGCCCCTGGCTTGTATTATGATGCTTATATGACTTATTTATGTTGTAGAGTTGTGTTGTGATATCTTCCCATGAGTCCCTGATCTTGATCGTACACATTTGCGTGCATGATTAGTGTACGATTGAATCGGGGGCGTCACAAGTTGGTATCAAAGCCGACTGCCTGTAGGAACCCCCCTTCCACACTCCTTGGCCGAGGTCGAGTCTAGACATTACAAAACTTTTACTAACATGGTTGTGTGCCTTACGGGCCCACGTCGCCATTGGGTGGTATTAGTATCTTTTATTCCTCGACCTATACTCTGGGACTCTGACCTCTCTTCTATTCGGGTGAAATGATTTTACTAACTCTGACTCTAGGTTCTCGTAACTACTTCCTCCCGGAGAGCCCCTCACTCCAGATGATTGCTTGGTGCACCGAAGGATTTCGAAGATACTCTCCGATGTTCTCGAGACTTTGTGCTCGTTGCTTTTGCAATTCCCTACCACTGATTTATCTCTATGGATAAATACTTACACCCGTCGTTCTTAATTTTATTCCAAGTTAATCTTGTTAATACAAGATGCCCCGAACCGCTCTCCGTTGTTCCAAGAATCCTTTGAGCTTACTGCTTTACAGTTCTTGCCTCATGAATACCCTTACGGATAATTCCTCGCACTTATCGAGTATCCGCTCTTTCCCAGTTATTCATGTATTTCACAAAAGTCTTCAAAATACTATTTGAACTTCCGAAAATCCTGAGTAGCCTATTGCTCTTGAAATTCTTACTTGCTTGCATTATGTTTAATCCCATAAGTCTCGTAATCTTATTGGCATCCCTTATCATTATCATTTTGAGTCTGTTGATTCAATTTGTTGTGAATGCTCGCAATCCTCAATCAGATCCTAGAATTCATCCTTCCGGCTCGGACGTCATTTGGATATGAGCTGGTTCTTGACCAATCAATGCCTTGATCGGTTGTATCCCTAAGTCTATTCAACTTATCCATCCCTAATCAGAGCATTGCTTCTGATCCCTTGTCTTGGAATTCATAATTCCTTTGCATTTAAGCTTTGAGTTAGTCAGTTGTTTCTATAATCCGATGCACTTGTATTCCTTCTTCCTTTGATAGAGTACCGATACTCACATCAGCTCCGTTGTAGACCACCGGACCTCTTGTTGGATTATTATCCGACAGTGTCCTTCATATTCAAATAACCTTGTGAGTCTTTCCACGGATATATAAAGCCTTGGGTAAATTGTATCCTCTGTTTTCTCAACCATGCTCTATTTTCGAGCTGGTGGTATTTACTATTGAAGCTTGTGGTATATGTTTCCACGATACCCTGACGGGTTGAACCTATGCCTTCCTTAATATGTGTGAACTCGGAAGTTTTCACGAGTCATACTCATCTGGTATTTCACCAGGTAAAACTTTCAACACTAATGCCTTTATCAAAGCGAGAAGTGAATGGAAGGTTATACATTGAAGAAGTGGGAGTCGACCTTGAACCTTGCGTTCATGCCCATGGACACGATGTATAACTTATCATGGAAGCTGCTCGTAAAAATAATTACCCCCTTGTTATAAGTTCATCTTGTATCCGTGGTTCGATCATTTATGATCGTGGTTTCCGACCATGTTCTCCTTTAAATACCATTTCTCGTGCAAGTTTAAGCACTTGTCTTCTGCAAAGTAATACCCCAGTCCAACCTCTACTTTGATTTGTCGTCGAGTATTACCCCCTGGTGCCTCAAGATTATCACGAAACTGCATAACTTCTTATGAGTTCTTCATCAAGTGCTACATTCTCATTGATTCCAATTTTTCACGGGCTCTGAGTTATTAAACACTCAAAGACACCGGTAACTGACTCGAGTCCGCACCGCGAATAAACAACTCTTGGTAACCTTCACTACCTACGAGTTTGAACTCAATCACGTCATTCCTAGCCTGCTCGGCTATATCATTATCGTGCCGATTTTAACTGTGCGACCTGGTCCTTAATCCCGAAGCACAACTTTCGATGATGAACTAAGCTTACGTCGATCTTTCTCGTCATATCATTTCACCTTGAACAACAAGCTTGATTTTGAGTTTGTGTCGTACCCATGGTTCCAATAACCTTTTGCTTCATAATTCCATTCACTTGATGTCATCGCCGATCGATTACATCTTCATGAAATCTCTCGACAAATGTGTCGTGATCATCATCATCATTCTGAGCTCTTCCAGGATATCAATTGAATTCATGATGAGAAATTCCATCCTTGCCCTCGATGATTTGTGTTATCATCGACCACTTTATTGCCTTCAGTTCAATACAAACTGTTCGTGTTTGGTGTTATACCTTGAGTTCATTGCTATCCAACCTTTGTTCGTCTTTGCCTTGTAGTATTACGGTCTTCTATATCAAGAATGTTGTGAGGATTACTCCACCTCTTAAGAATTCTTGGTATAGTAATACTTCTCGCCATCTCAGTTCATATCTTGGTCCCCGTGTTGTTTCTAACCGGGATACCTGCCATTTAACTATGATGTGTGAATTCAAAACTTCTAGCAACCATATTGCTTTGAAGTTAATGGTCGATATTTCATTCTTAGACCATTGGTTATCGGATAACCATTCTAACATTGATCATGCTACCTAAGCCCACATTTCGGGTGCACCTTTCAACTAATGTTAACTGTGTATGTTTTCCTCCAGCATACCTCATTATATCATTTGATCTGACAAGTGTTGTCTCCTTGTTCACATAAGTGTGGAAATCCATCTTTTGAAAATCTCAATGAATTGTCGCTGAGTCAATCAGCCACCTCCTCACCTCTCCTTGATTTAATGATGAACTCTTGTTTCGGAACTCGCTTCCATAGACCAATTCCCGAGAATCTTACACAGTCATCTTGACAATTTGTGTCGCACCTTTTCTCCTCGGGCCTCCTGAGTCTGAGTTATCCTGACACCAACCAGATCTGAATCTCAGTCAGATATGATGGTTGGAATATATTTCCATGAGTTAGAACAATGGTCTTTATATGACCCGGTAAGGTGGTGTCATACCTAGCCCACCTGGCCGGAGGCCCTATTGTTATAGTTTCCTTTTTACCAAGGCTATCCTTTCTTCCATGAGGAAATTGTAAGACTTATTCTATAAGTTGTTCCTGATGGATCCTTTGTGTATCCAAGGTCTGACCTTTGCTTGAAGACCCTGTCAATGCTATCTCGAAGCCTGTCTGTGGTACTCCGATCTTCAATAAGAACATTTGAAGCCCAATGCTAAATGTTTCTTGCTCAGTTATCCAATCACAGTTGTATGGGTAATGTCATGAAGTTTCTCTCCCCTTTCCTAAAGGGTTTTCTACGTTATATCCTGTCATGGATGTCATGCTCTACTTGCCCTTGGGAAGGATATACCCTTGAAATATGTGTTTAAACACATTTTCCTTTCCATTGTTTTGTTTAAATCTGATAATCACATTTTCCTTTCCATTGTTTGGTTTAACCTTTCTTGTGATCTATATGATCTAAGCAGAAATATTCTCCTGCTTATGTAAACACCTCGGTGTACAATTCTGTCAGCAAGACCCTGTTACTATTGTTGATGACAATCCGGTAGCCACCGATGGACGAGAACTTTGCCTAATGGTTCGCCTCGTTCAACAAGCAGGAAAATGGTTCTCTTCGTCCCTCGCCCTTGGTACCGACGTTGTTGCCGACATAATCGACAGGCTACCCTCTGACATGCCTTGCTATCATGACCATGCAAGATGTCACCACTCCTCCTACTTCTATCCCACATGGTGGGCCCATAACCCACAGTTCCACAGGACCGAAACCTGACTCTCCTGTACACCGCCTGTTCCCAAGGTTGTTCCTCGCGCTTGACTTTGTATGTAATTCACGGACCACCTGTCTAGTGATCTATTCTGGTATGAGGCGCAATACCTATTCTCATTGCCCTGAAACGCTTTCACCTTTTGATTAGGCATCGAACGATTGCCTACCCGCTCGAAACTTCTCATGGTACCTACTTACTTTGCTCTGGATATTGTCTTAAGTTTCATATGAGAGTTACTTTCCGCCACCATCCCCGTTGTTATCGACCAAATAGTCAACCTTGCAGAGGTTCGTTCTTCTGTAATACCCACCCTTTATTCTTTCGTAAGTACGTTGGAGTTCCCGAAGAAAAAGACGACTTCACCATGATGACCTGAAGAGGAGAAATGAAGACATCAACGTAATGGATCAACCTCTTCGAGAAGGGCAACAAGGACCAAGAAGATCCGTTAGATTTTTCGTAACCAAAACCTTTCCCCCTTTCACTACCTCTTAAATCTCGGGACGAGATTTCTTGTAGTGGAGGAGAATTGTGACGCCCGGATAATTAGGCTACAGTAATCCCCCGTTAATGATGCCACATCACCTCTGTCACTGTAGTTAATCTCGGGTTAGTTCAAAAACCGATTCAAAATTTAAATTCAAAATCAAGTCAAACAATTAAAGTTTTCAAAAGTCAAAACTAAAATGTTCTCAATGTGACAAATAAATCATGGATAATATTGGTGGAGAAACCACACTTTTATAAAATATTTAAATTATCTAAAATGAATAAAACAATAGCAAATATAATTATTTAAATGCTTTTAAAATAATAAACAATTTCAAAACTAAATTGTTATAAGTATTAAACTATTGTGGCAGTGGCATAATTTGTAAAATCTATTTAGGTGCCACTTTGGTAATTTACTAAAACTAAAATAAAAGGAAACTAAAAGAAAGCAAAAATAGCAAATAAAAATAAGAAAAGAGAAAGACAAAACAAAATAAAAATAAAAAGATAAGGACCCCCTCGGCCAACTGGGCCAACCGGCCCAACTGGCCACCCACGCGGCCCAGCTGGCCCACCCCCGGCTGGATAACCCTACCCGCAGCCAAACCCTAACCCCCCACGACCGCACACTTCCCCCACTCCCACACGTCACTCGTTCCCCTCCCCTTTCGTGATCCAGATCTGGATCGACCCGATCTCTTCGCCTGACGCCGTTCGTCGCCGCCCGGAGCACGACCTCACCGGACGCCATCGCCGGCCTGCTTCCTCTACGCGCGACGTCCCCGACCTCCACCTCGCGCCCCGCTGCCACTCCCCTACCGGCCCCGTGAGCACGCCCCGCGCCCCTCCACTCTCTCCCCTGTCTCCCACGCGCTCGCCGCGGCCCGTGCGCGCCCGCGCATGCATCGCCCCGGCGACCTCCGCTCGCCCGCGCATCCCACTGCCGCTGCTCACCCCGCTCCAGGCTCCTCCGCCATGCGCACGTGCGCTCACCGCGCCCACTCGTGGTTCGGCCAGCCTCCCTCGCTCGTCCCTGCCGGCGCCCTGCCTCGTCCTTGCCCGCGTCCGCGTCCCACCGCGCGAGCCGCGCCCGCCGCTACCTCCTGCTCGCCTGGCGACGCCCGCGTGTGCTCTCCCGCGTGTGGCCGCGCCCGTTGTCGCCGGTAGCCAGGCCGCCACGTCCGCCACACTCATGGCCGCTCGCCCGCCCCGCTCCGACCTTCTCCGCGCGCGCCCGCAGGCGCCGCCCCCCTCTCGCGCCTGCCTTTGCTGGCACCGCCCGCTGCAGCCAACCGTCGCCGCCGCGCCGACCGCCCCCGCCACTGCTGCCCCGCGCCGCTCCTCCCCCGCTTGGCCTCGCCCGCCGGCGCCCAGCCACCCGCGGGCCCTGCTACCTTCGTCGCGGCCGGCGCCCTCCCCTGTCCGGCGCCCGGTTGGGTTCGGCCACGCCCAAGCACCCGCACCCGTATGCCCGTGCCTGCCCCGATATGCCCCCCCGGGCTTATGACACGGGGGCCCCACGCCCCCTTTTTAAAGAAAAAAAGATAAATAATAATAATAAATATAATTAATTAATTAACTAAGTTAATTAACTTAATTAATCCGGTTTAGTTAACCTAATTAATTAGTTAGTTTAATTAAACCGTAATTAGGTTAGCTAAATCCTAATTAACTAAACAGTCAATGACGAACGGGACCCACACGTCAGTTGACCAGTCAACTCCTCTGTTGACTGCTGACGTCAGCATGCACTGTTCTGGATAATGTTGTTTTAAAATAATTAAATAAATCCTAAAAATGCTTTAAATCTTTTAAAATTAATATAAATTAACTGTAGCTCGTATGGAAAAACTTTGTACATGAAAGTTTCTCAGAACGACGAGACGAATCCGGATACGCAGCCCGTTCGCCCGCCACACATCCCTAGCATAGCAAACACGCAACTTTCCCCCTCCGGTTCATCTGTCCGAAAACGCGAAACACCGGGAATACTTTCCCGGATGTTTCCCCCCTTTCCCAGTACCACCTCCTACCGTGTTAGGGCACACCTAGCACCGCGCATTGACATGTCTTCCATCGTCATGCTTATGTTTGCATTATATTTATTGTTTCTTCCTCCTCTTCTCCGGTAGACTACGAGACCGACGCCGCTACTGGTGCCCCGACCGACTACGCTGTTGACGACCCCTCCTTCTTGCCAGAGCAATCAGGCAAGCCCCCCCCCCTTGATCACCAGATATCGCCTATTCTTTTGTATACTCTTGCATTAGAGTAGTGTAGCATGTTACTGCTTTCCGTTAATCCTATTCTGCTGCATAGCCTGTCTTTGCCACAACTGTTGTTACCTTTACCTGCAATCCTACATGCTTAGTATAGGATGCTAGTTTTCCATCAGTGGCCCTACATTCTTGTCCGTCTGCTGTGCTATACTATCGGGACGTGATCACTTGGGAGGTGATCACGGGTATATACTTATATACTTTATACATGATACATGTGGTGACTAAAGTCGGGTCGGCTCGAGGAGTACCCGCGAGTGATTCACGGATTGGGGGCTGAAAGGACCTTTGTCCCGACGGCCCTCTGGGTGGATCTTTGTGGCGGAGCGACAGGGCAGGTTGAGACCGCCTAGGTGAGAGGTGGGCCTGGCCCTGGTCGGTGTCCGCGGTTACATCAATTAACATGCTTAACGAGATCTTGGTATTTGATCTGATTCTGCCCATTTGGTCTATACGCACTAACCAACTACGCGGGAACAGTTATGGGCACTCGGCGTCGTGGTATCAGCCAAAGCTTTTGTGACGTCAGCGACTGAGCGGCGCGCGCCGGATTGGACTGGAACGCCTGCTAGGCTAGGTCTGCTTCCGGCCGCGTTCGCAACGTGCAGGTGTGCAATGGGCGATGGGCCCAGACCCCTGCGCCATAGGATTTAGACCGGCGTGCTGACCTCTCTGTTGTGCCTAGGTGGGGCTACGACGTGTTGATCTTCCGCGGCCGGGCATGACCCAGAAAAGTGTGTCCGGCCAAATGGGATCGAGCGTGTTGGGTTATGTGGTGCACCCCTGCAGGGAAGTTTATCTATTCGAATAGACGTGTCCCTCGGTAAAAGGACGACCCGGAGTTGTACCTTGACCTTATGACAACTAGAACCGGATACTTAATAAAATACACCCTTTCAAGTGCCAGATATAACCCGGTGATCGCTCTCTAACAGGGCGACGAGGAGTGGATCGCCGGGTAGGATTATGCTATGTGATGCTACTTGGTGAACTTACCATCTACTCTCTTCTACATGCTGCAAGATGGAGGTGGCCTGAAGCGTAGTCTTCGGGAGGATTAGCTATCCCCCTCTTATTCTGGCATTCTGCAGTTCAGTCCACCGATATGGCCCTTTACACATGTACCCATGCATATGTAGTGTAGCTCCTTGCTTGCGAGTACTTTGGATGAGTACTCACGGTTGCTTTATCCCTCTTTTCCCCCCCTTTCCCCTTCTACCTGGTTGTCGCAACCAGATGCCGGAGCCCAGGAGCCAGACGCCATCGTCGACGGCGACTCCTACTACACCTGAGGTGCCTACTACTACGTGCAGCCCGCTGACGACGACCAGGAGTAGTTAGGAGGATCCCAGGCAGGAGGCCTGTGCCTCTTTCGATCTGTATCCCAGTTTGTGCTAGCCTTCTTAAGGCAAACTTGTTTAACTTATGTCTGTACTCAGATATTGTTGCTTCCGCTGACTCGTCTATGATCGAGCACTTGTATTCGAGCCCTCGAGGCCCCTGGCTTGTATTATGATGCTTGTATGACACATTTGCGTGCATGATTAGTGTACGATTGAATCGGGGGCGTCACACAGTCCCATGCTCAAATCAAGTCAAAATAATTGCAAACAAAACTCCCCCGGGATTGTTGTTAGTTGGACGGTACCCGTTGTTTCGGACCAGCTGTGGAGTGTGCTTGTTGGTGGTGGGGGAGTATAAACTTTACCATTCTGTTTGGGAACCGCTTATAATGTATGTAGCATGGAACATACCGAGATCTCTTAGTTGTTATGTTGACAATGAAAGCATGCCGCTCAAAATATTATTTATCTCTATTTCAAAACTCGAGCTCTGGTAACTCTACAAATCCCTGCTTCCCTCTGCGAAGGGTCTATCTATTTACTTTTATTCTTGAGTCATCATCCTCATATACAAAGCACCAGTTGAAGAGCACCACTGTCATTTGTATGCATTGTTATTAATTTCTATTGAGTATGACTGTGACTGGATCTCTTTTACCATGAATTACAATGTCTAGTCAGTCCTTGATCTTCAAGGGTGCTCTGCATTTATGTTTTGCGGTCTGAGAAAAGCCTAGAGAGAAACCACCTTGTTATATCATATCATGATTGTTTTGAGAAAGTGTTGTCATCCGAGATTTATTATTATTGCTCGCTAGTTGATTATGCCATTGATATGAGTAAACGTAAGACCTAAATGTTATTGTGAATATGGTTAGTTCATAATCTTTGCTGAAAACTTGAATGATGGCTTTACATATTTGCAACAACAAGATCAAATAGAGTTTGTAAAAGTTTTTTATCACTTTCAATTTGTCAACTGAATTGCTTGAGGACAAGCAATGGGTTAAGCTTGGGGGAGTTGATACATCTCCGTCCTATCTACTTTTCCTAACTCTTTTGCCCTTGTTTTGAACTCTAACTTGCATGATTTGAATGAAACTAACCCGGACTGACGCTGTTTTCAGCAGAATTGCCATGGTGTTATTTTTGTGCAGAATAAAAAGTTCTCGGAATGACCTGAAACTTCACGGAGATAAGTTTTGGAATTAATAAAAAAATATTGGCGAAAGAATCAAGTGAAAGGGGCCCACACCCTGGCCACAAGGGTGGGGGCGCACCCACCCCCCTGGGGCACGCCACCCGACCTTGTGGGCTCCCTGCACCTCCACCGACCTCAACTCCAACTCCATATATTATCTTTCGGGGAGAAAAAAAATCAGAGAGAAGGATTCATTGTGTTTTACGATACGGAGCCGCCGCCAAGCCCTGTTCTTCCTCGTGAGGGCAGATCTGTAGTCCGTTTTGGGCTCTGGAGAGGGAAAATCATCGCCATCGTCATGATCAACCATCCTCCATCACCAATTTCATGATGCTCACCGCCTTGCGTGAGTAATTACATCGTAGGCTTGCCGGACCATGATGGGTTGGATGAGATTTACCATGTAATCGAAGTAGTTTTGTTAGGGTTTGATCCCTAGTATCCACTATGTTCTAAGATTGATGTTGCTATGACTTTGCTATGCCTAATGCTTGTCACTAGGGCCCGAGTGCCATGATTTCAGATCTGAACCTATTATGTTTTCATGAATATATTTGTGTTCTTGATCCTATCTTGCAAGTCAATAGTCACCTACTACGTGTTGTGATCCGGCAACCCCGGAGTGACAATAGTCGGGACCACTCCCGGTGATGACCGTAGTTTGAGGAGTTCATGTAATCACTAAGTGCTAATGCTTTGGTCCGATACTCTATTAAAAGGAGGCCTTAATATCCCTTAGTTTCCAATAGGACCACGCTGCCACGGGAGGGTAGGACAAAAGATGTCATGCAATTTTTTTTCCATAAGCACGTATGACTATATTCGGAATACATGCCTATATTATATTGATGAACTGGAGCTAGTTATGTGTCACCCTATGTTATAACTGCATGATGAATGCCATCCGACATAATTATCCATCATTGATCCATTGCCCACGAGCTTTTCACATATTGATCTTTGCTTCGTTACTTTGCCATTGCCACTGTTACAATTGCTACAATAATGCTACTGTTACTTTTGCCACCGTTACCGTTACTTCCATACTACTTTGTAAATACTTTGCTGCAGATATTAAGTCTTTCAGGTGTGGTTGAATTGACAACTCAGCTGCTAATACTCGAGAATATTCTTTGGCTTCCCCTTGTGTCGAATCAATAAATTTGGGTTGAATACTCTACCCTCGAAAACTGTTGTGATCCCCTTTACTTGTGGGTTATCACATGGTCACGGCTTGGGGTGCTAGTGGCCACCTCGCCTGGCCTTGGGCTGGGGGTGTGCTGCCCGGGTGCCCTCGCCCTCCCAGATGAGGGGTGGGGTGGGGGCTGGTGAGAGAGGGAGCGGTCAGGCCAAGGGGCCGTGGCCGTCTGCTTCCTTTCATGGCAGTGGTAGTTCTCCTTGAACGTCCCCTTGTTGACCGATGGTGATGCAGGGTTCTAGGCTACTCCAACCACGTGATGCAGGGTTCTAGGCTACTCCAACCACCCATCATAGGAGTCTCTTTCGTTGGTGCCGGTAGGTGTAGGTCAACACCATGGCTGCTCAAGGCCCTTCTTGTCGCCGGAGATTTAATTCAACGTGCCCTTGGCCTCTTTTAGACGGCAGTCTTCTTGGCATATGAGGCCATCCCCAGACCAGGGGGTCGCCGAGATCAGCGTCATGCTGGCAGGCTGGCGGTGGTCTTCATTAGCCAAGGTGCTTTGGTCTGGTTGTTGGTTGGCATTGAGGGGCTCAGGGTTTGGCTAGTGGGGTGCCGGAAAATGTGGTGCTTGACCTGCTTCTTCCTCTGACCGATTGAGAATGCATGATGTTACAAATATCCCAAGACAAATCTCGTATAGACAACCAAAACACTGATACCAAACAATCACAACAAGATTTTCTATTTTTTGGAAGAACATGCAATAGCATTGCATGTCTTTTCTATTATGATAGAGGGGAAACATAGACTACAAGGTGCTGGCAGTGGGGATAATTGTCTCCGACGATGAAACATTTGTAGAAAACTAATTGGTCCCTAGTTTTTGCAAAATTCACTTTGTACTGCATAAATTCATTTGCAGAAAACACTGATGAGCCGATTTGGCCCGTTTAAGCACCTTCCCGACAGGCAGGGCATGATTGTAAGGAGTTGACTTAGGCAAAAAATTCACCACATGCATGCGTTGACCAAGTCTTCTTCATTCTCCTCTCTCCCTCTCTCTTACACATTATATCAAACACGTTGTGTGCACTGGGAGGGGGCAACTGGGGATGGCGGCACTGCACAACTGCGCCCATGGGCTCTCATCGCTGGCTTGGAGCGGCGGATGGACCTCACCGGCGTCGAGGTCGAGCACCACCTCTTCTCTCTTGCCGGCTATGCAGGGGAGAGCACTAGGACATGCAACGGTGGCCTTGTGCACGAGCACGCTGGATGGCTGAGGCAGTGGGGAGGAGGCCGACGACCACTATGGCGAGCCCCATATGGATCTCGGTGGGGAGCAGCCCCAGCCGGGCTGGGTGACAAGAAATGTGTCTGTCTGTGCGCTGCGACCTGCCTGCGGCCAGCCACGATGGCTGCAGCAAACAGGTCAGGGTGGAACAGATCAATGAAGTTACTAAATATCTCCATGAGCTTAAGATCCACATTGGAATCATTTTTGTCATCCATCTCTCTAAGTAGTTTCAAATAGAGTTAATTACATTTTTAGTAACCACGTGACATATATGGTAAGCAATTCATACTAATCAAAAAATTACATTTTTAGTACATGAATTTGTACGGCGGGTACAAATTCATAAATAAAGTTGAAAAATATCACAAAATAGTACAATAACTTGCGTTTGCGGTACATTCACATACATTTCCGTCCCGGGCTGTTATCTCTGTTTACTTGACAAGTGAAGCCGACGGTATTCGAACCAAAGACCGCACAACATTGACATGGAGAGGCTAGCCAGTGCACAAACTGTTACTTGCTATTTAATTTGTCATAGTCTCCTTCTTATATAATTGATAGAATTGTTCTTGTTCTTTCTCCATATAATTTTTGAAACCAAACCGGCGTGACTTCCGGTTCAGATTTTTACGGACTTACTGCCCCTCTACTGGTTCATCAGCTGGTTTTTTAGGCACTATAAATTAGGATGTATTCTTTACTAAGAAAATCTATAATTGGACCCTTCATACTTGCCCTAAACGTCTGGACGGGCTGCCCGGTCACTGTCCGGATCAAAAAAGGCCACCTAACCGTACTACCCATATCCGGCCTAAACGCCCGGACTGACCGGCACTCTTTATGTGAGGCCATATATGGGGCGGATACGGGGAGTCCCGGACGCGCCTGGGCATGCCCGCCAAGCAAAACACTTGCTTCCATCCGTCTTCTCCAGGAGCAGTAGTCAGTAGATGCTGGTGGCAATTAAGGTGGGATTAATGGCGTTCGATCTGCCTGTCAAGAGAGCGAGCGCCATGAATGCACCCGCGCAGCGCCATGGATGGATCAACTGGCTGCTCTACTTGCACCGGTACACCTGTACGGAGATTAGCAAGCAAAGTATGTTACTTTCTCCGTTCACTTTTGTAAGCTAAAACATTTAAGATAGCATCTAATACAGTTTAATTTTAACTGTCTTCAACAACTTACAAAAATGAACAGTGGGAGTAGCCTTCTTTAAACAGGTGCAGAAGTTTTAAGTAGTGGCAAATGTTTGGGGGACATGCAAGTTTTTAATTCTCCTACCTAGATGACCTTCGTGATTTAGATGTAAAGACTGTCTGAAGCAATGAAAGATTTGAGTGCCAGATCATGTGCCCTCAACAGCCCAAAAGAAAGCTCCTTTTTCGACCATCGAATTAATCATGGTCAAGCAGAGATAGATAGGGTACAAGATCGAGGCAATGACTACTAGCATCAACCCACCACCTTTGAAAAAACAGGGCTGGTCACATTTAGAGCTGATGGGTCACAAGGCAGACACGGGATAGAGATATGCCGTACATGAATATACAGCTCAGTTCATACATGAATATACAATGGCTATTACCTTTACATGGAAGATCATCAGTAATTTAGGATTGGCGACAAAAAGAGAAGTTCTTTTACAGCAACAGCCTAGCTCTCTGGGACTCATCTCCTGCCTTAAGTAATGTGTCAACTCTTTTAAAATTTCATGAACACTTTTGAATGTGTGAGCATAGGGTTATGATGTCTTAAATTCTTTACATGGAAGATCATCAGTAATTGTTTTCTTTTTCAACTAAATTTAACCTCTCGACAATAGGATCGGTTGGAATTTTCGGTTCACATACCTTCTAGAAAAAAACATCTATGTCACGTTGGTCGGCATAATTGTCATAAACACTAAATGAACCAAATAGTTATAAAAGATAATATATACCACATCCAAATCATAGACAAGACGAGGGCCGATGGAGGCGGATACCAAAACCATTGCACTATATAATAACAAAAAATAATAAAAGTAAGAAAATTATACAAGTATCTATCTAAATCATACAAGTAAGAATTTTTTTTCTTTTGAAAGAAGATAAGAACAAGAGGCTCACCACGGTGGTGCCGGCGACAAGATCGGCACGGGCGATCGACGGCGGTGAGGACGGGGATGGGACAGGACGGAACGCCAAATCTAGATAAATCTTGAGGAAAATGGAGTTTGGACAAGGAGCTTCGAGAGGAGAAAACTTAAGTCTGGCTCGGGTATTTCATCGAACACCTCATGTGTATAGGAGGTGAGTTAGAGCACCACAAAGCTCTCCCACGGCCGGCCAAAACAGCAGAGCGATGGCTCTGCTCGCGGGCAGGGGCGGGGGTATATATAGGCCTCTTTTTAGTCCCGGTTTGTGGCTAAAACCGGGACTAAAGGACAACATTTGGTCCCGGTTCCAGCCACCAACCGGGACTAGAGGTTGTGGGCCAGGAGCGAGGCCCATTGGTCCCGGTTCGTGTCTGGAACAGGGATCAAATGGGTCAGACGAAGCGAGACCAATGGCCCACGAGGCCCGGCCGGCGCCCTGTCCTCACGAACCGAGACTAATGCCCCCTTTGGTCCCGGTTCGTGAGTCAACCGGGATTGATGCCCTTGCCCAGGCCTCAACCAAAGCCATGTTTTCTACTAGTGAATGTACGAGAGGGCTAGGAAGGGGTTCAGTTTGACTGTCCTAAATGTAAAAGAAAACACCACATTGAGTATCATGTAACCACCACTTTGATGGCCAATTGAGAGTCGTGTGACAACGAACTTGCCTGGGAAAACTAGTGTGTAAGGTTGAAAGTGATTATGAGACTTTCTGTCTGAAATGGTTTCTAATTCCGGTGGTATTGGATACGGTAAGAGATTTTGACATCTAAATCTAATCCGATTATGATTACCAGGATGCAATATAGGATATGATATTACTAATAGACAATGTAGGATAATTTATTTTCTCTAGCCAGACAATCCATCCTTTTAAATATGGGTATCCGGTTTATTGGTACAGTTTAAGTACTAACTAGCAATACATAAATGTTATACTTTCATATGATATGAGACATAAGCTTGTTAATGATTTATTTGGATTTTATGTACCTTATAGAGCTTTATGTGTATTTGAAATGTATAAGTACTAGTCGAATGCCCGTGCGTTGCCACGGAATAACGAAAAAATATATATTGAGAAAAAAAGATGTAATTCAAAAAGGTGTGTCAAACAACGAATAGTTATTATATCACGTTTATTTTCTCCTTCATAGTCCTTGTGTCTCCTTGACCACCCTATCCTTACAAGATAAAACGAGAACTTTCAAAGTTGGGGATCTCACCTTACTATCACTTGGGCCCATTTTAAAACGGTTAGCAAATACATTAATAATCCTTAGTAATCATTAGAGATGATGGCTTATTGAATGTATGAATTACGAATGCAATGTTCTAATATACCACGAAATATGATGTCATATTAAACTTCTTATTCATAAACGATGAAAGATGCACTTAGAACATAGTGGATACAAAAATACATTCAAAATACAAATCGTAGTAGCCAGTATTCATAGTGGAATAGGATATTGTATACAAATGGTACTTACATGAGAGGACGAAGAAATGAACAAAATGAACTGCTTAAGCATCTTCTATAGGGGAAGCTCCGTCACAGAATTGAATCTAATGTTGTAAAATCTTAATGTTCATACAAGAAACCAACCAGCTTAAGCTAAAGTCCCTTTAAAAGTGGTTGTGTGCTAGAAGATCAGACCTTGGAAATATTATTTTTTTTTGGCTCTAATCCGATCGCATGACAATGACTGGCCAAATGGATAAATAATAGTGAGGTTAACAATTAAAAGAAACGACTCAGTGGAGACCGGAGAGTTAATAATTTTTTTCTAGATTCTGTTTCTGTAGATTTAGCAATAGTTGTCGTTTCCTTTTCTATTTGCAGCAAGTCAACATAGCATTCAACATGGCTTCTCATTATTTTACAGGTGAATTTAGATCGAGAAAATTGGGAGGAAACTAATTACAAAATATATGTATAAAGTACAAACGGAATAAACACCTTGTCATTGACTCATATAGGCCTACTGCCTACACGACCTGGTTCAGTAGACACTACATGGAAACGACAATCGGTGCCTAACAGTGTAGTAAAATTTCTACTCAAGATGTCAGACCAGAGTTAGCTTTCATTGTCACCTGATTTAACATTATTTCTGGATAACCCAGATTTGTTACAACACAACCATCACAGAAAATTGTGGTCTACCATATGTAAGAAATTACCAAGACAACGCTATAAAATGTGCACCCTTATTACACAAAAATTGTGCCACTTGTCAGAAGGAAATTATGGAGATGAAAATATGTGAACTGAATTTAACCCTCATGGGACTTGAACTCACGTGGGAACTTTCCAGCTATCAAAACCCAAATCTAGCAAGGCAAAACTGATTATATTTGAAACCAGTAGACTATATAATGATCACACTTCTCTACTAACATATATAACACCAAGAAAATACAGTATATAGCGAAATTGAATCATAATGAAGTATTACGTACAAAACGACAGATCAACTAATAGGCAATATAACATTACTTCATTGAAACTATAAGACTACATCACCCTTATTACTCCAATACTGAGAAAAAACATTTGGATGCATATGGATGCCCCTTCCATAAATTGATAAGTAATGTGAGATTTCCTCACCTTCAGATGTGCGAATTGCTTTCTCACCTTATGTCTTCTGGCCATTGCACTAAAGTTGCATGGCTCAGATTTGAGAGTTTCGTCAAATATCACATTTGTATGGTCCTCTAGTACAGTAGCTTCCCTTTTTTTGTCCCTAGCTTCCTTGCCCCCAGCATAGAGTTCAGTGTATCATCAGAAAATTCAGCTACAACAGTATAGAACATACATGTGTATAAGGCATCATACAGATTGTGACTAAAAGATTCAGATTGTATACCTATAATTGGCTAAGGAGCATTTACCTACAGGAGAAAATAAAGTAATATAAGAAGCGCATTTTCTTTACTAATTTGCAAATTTTCATAAAAGAAAGAGAAAAGGATTAATAAAAAAATAGTGCAAATCGGAAGCATACCCATGGTGAAATGGTTGTTCAATCCAACAACTATCACAAATGATAGTTTTTTTCTCCCACTCACCTCTCACATTCTTGACAGTTTCAAATAAGATCATATTACTATATTATGATAGCAGTATGAGGAAACTGAAATACAAGAAAGGTCCATTGCTGAAATGCTGTCACAGCCGATCTAGGCAAAGATTCCGAACATGGTATTTTTATGAACTTCTAATTTTCAAAACACGTAGAAACACTGGATTATAAGCTTAAAGATTTATATTCCACGCATAAAAGCTCTGGATTCATGACACTATTTGCGTTTACCACTCGGGCATATATTAGTTTACCAATTTGCGAGAGAAACAATGCGACCTTTTCAACTCACTACAAGCTGAGATCATATTTGATAGACGTATATACTCCTACATGAGTATAACAACCAGGTCCAGTACATGACCCATTATTCCCACACAAAAACTATTGAGTATAGAATTAGGCCTATCGACTATTTTGGAACTACACGAGGGATGCTGCTGAGTTTTCAATATGACGAATTATGACAGATCCGAATCAACTGTATCGACGCTATTTCAATACGACCCAACACAAGTTACACAACTGTGCAATCACACTGCCATGTCAAGAAATATATAAGGCACATGCATGTACTAACTTTATAATACTGTGACGGCAATGTAATTAAGGATTTATAGATATAAAACAAAAAAGAAACACCCACAAATCATGTCAAGATGGAAGGAAACAGTCACACTTGCTTTCCAGATACAGCAGATACCAAAATACGACCATAATATTGTTTGGCTAAGAACTAATCTGAATTCACATATGGTTTCTATCCATGTCCAACCCTCAGCTAATAAATCATATGCATTGTCTTCTCAAGTGAAAGCATGTCATTAAGGGAAATCAATTGCGCAGTAGAAAGATGTTCCTTTCTATTCTTCCTCTGCTATCTAACCCAGTATCAAGCAAGTAAGTATTTGACATATCCAGGCCACTCAAATCAAGCAGCCTCCCAATTTCTTGGTCATGTATTCCAATCACTCCTCCTTAGATACACATCTGCTATCAACACGAGGATCCATCCTCTTGTTCTCTACAACCATCGCCAGCTGGTTTGCCTTCCTAGCTTCGTTTTGGTACACGCATCACGTCAAACAGCAAGGAAATAATAAATATCCTAAACTGACCAACACCAGATGAATTAGTTTAACGCTCCTAACAGGAAGTCAACCAAACAGATGATTAGGACGCAGACATCCCCTATTGTTTTCAAAATTAGATATGAAGAGGCAAGATGATACCTGATTTGGTGTTGGAAATCTTCTTAACCCAGTATTCAGAGCAGTCATGATAGGTTCATGGTGCCGTCCTTCGTCTGCTTCCACGAGTGGGGAATTTCGGCGAGCACCCAACACACACTGCCGAGACACAAGAGCATGCCTCTCCCCCGCCTTCACCGTTGTAGCTCGCGTACCTCTCCTCCTCATCCTCCCTGGTCTCCGTCGCCCCTCCACCATTGTAGCTCACGCACCTCTTCCCCTCCTCCTAGACCTCCTTCGCCGCATCCACCGACGTGGCTTGAACCACCACGAAACCCTCCCCACCGTCGCATTGGCCAATAGACATACCATGGCCGCTCATGGGCATGGTGAAAGCTCCATGGCGGGGTGACACAAAATTGATGGGAGTAGAGGGAAGCGCCCGTGTGGTCGCCGGGGAGGAGACCGTCCGCCGGAGAGGGAGGCATCGGGTGGCCGCGGTAGAGGGCCTCGTCCGGGGGGCGTGGAGAAGGATGCGCTGGGGTGGTTAGTGTTCAGGGTTGAGATCTGAGGACGGGGACAGGCAGGTCGGGGAGGAGGCGGAGAACGTGCGCCGTGTGGGTTCTTTGGCTTTTGTTGTTTCAATTTTTTTTCTCGCTGTCCACGAACGTGGTCTATTTGCTGCGGGTTTTTTGTTGCGGGATCATACGAGGGGAGGGGAGATCGAACGAGGTCGAACCATCACGACGTTCGATTTTCCTTTAATAGTAAAGAAGATCAATATTTTTTCATTGGTTGTGTATAATTTTAGTTCCGAGCATGTATATTTTCCTTGTATATGCATGTTTCCGAGTCGAGTCCAATGTATTACCATACCAAGTCTGAACCCGACATGATCCCGTATTCGAATCCACATCTACACACCACATCCATCCCGCATTTGAATCCAAAGAAATGTATAGAATAAAATGGTATAAGCATTATCTTTCTATATTTTGATCCAGTTTTACCCCATACTGAGGTGGAATAGCTTATGTGTATACTACGTGAATTGGATGTGAACGGCACATGTCAGCATTATCTTCCCCGTCCCTTGTTCTTCCGCCTCATACAACAGGAGAAACTTGCCTCTATCTAAGAGTCAACTATTCCCCACTGGCACAACAGTCAGTCATCCCATGATTATCGTGCTCCCACCCCTTGCGATTCCTGCTGCCGCACCATGTTAACCTACATGGCAATGCAGTGCTAACCTTTAAGGATGTTATCTTGGAGGGGAACTCATTGGCTGAAGAACTTCGGGCGCCTATCCTTTCTCCAAGATGGCCTCGATGTTTTGTGTGGGGTCTGATGTAGGTGCATATATGAGTCTAGATGGGAGGGTTCCGAAAAAAGAGTCTAGATGGGTGGGGTGAATAGACTATTATCAATTTTACTTAGCCGGTTTTATTTCTTTTTTCGATAAATGGCACTTTTATTGATTCATAATGTAGCATCAAGGGGATACAAACAAAATGAACACACTAGGCCTCTACACAGCTAGAATGCACAAAGCCAACACACGCACACAAAAGTTCACGCCTGCAATGAGCAAAGTCATATAGGACCGAAGCTATGCCTAGGTGGAGGGAAAAAATCAAAAGTGATCAAACCAACGATCAACAAAATACAACAGCAACCATCAGCACCAACTATCTCATGAGTACACAAGGACTATGATAAAGGTTTCTTTAATAGAAACGCCTCTAGAAAGGGAACGAACCATAAACGCTGCCGTCACCAGATCTAACAACAGAAGGTAGATCGTGGGTTTTCACCCTGAAGATCAAGTCCAAGCAAACTCCATGCAATGCCTTCAAGAAGGTAAACCACCATTGCCAGGTATATAACCAACTAGGTCAAACCTAGGGCTTTCACCATCGTGCTCAGGACTAGGTACTTGGGAAGCACCACCAAATCGTAGACATCATGTATTGTCACCTCCATTTCCATGATCTCACCAAAGGAGAAGGTCACCAAAGCCATTTTTATTTCTTAAGCCATGTTTCCCCTACATATGCCAGTGTAGGAAAGCAAGCGGGAAGCAAAGTTGCACAAAGTAAAGATATAGGGTAGAGGTCGCAAACATGCGCATTTATTTCAAAGTTCAGATTGTTGGCACAAAGTCCTCGGACCAATTATGCCTTGGCCACACAACCACAATGCTCTTGTACACCATGGTCTAGGCCCACCTATCATACCATGGCCGACCACCAAGGTCTACCAGGGACGGAGCTCCCATGTAGCCACTGGTGTCAATTGAGGTCAATTGACACCAGTGCCTTTTGGCCTTTCAGCTAATACGTATTAACAAAAATGCGTTTGACCTCAGCCCAAAAATTCCATTGACCCCAGCCCAGCAGCAGAGTAGCTAATCCCTAAAGCCTTAGCCCATAAGATCCATTAAGTTCTAAAAAAGCAACATCCTGCGGCAGCAAACAATGACACAAGGCCAGGCCCAATGCGTACGCACGTCTCTATGTATCAATTAATCGATCTGCTGTACGCCTCTACCTATACGCGAACAGACACACGTCCTCGTCTCTTCGCCTCCTCATCTCGATCCCTAATTCTGCAGCCGCCGCAGGGAATCGGCGACGAACGACGGCGAACTCGACGCCGTTTCATCAGGTGAATGTTGACATCGGCCGACCGTCCACCGGTGCATAATCTTTAATTTGCAAGTGTTGGCTCTTCCCATCCCAGGTAATTAATCTGCCCCCTCTCTCTCGATCTCTAGATTGTCTACAATTCTACATGTGCTTTGATTTCATGATGGCTATTGGCTAAGAAATTTCTTTTCTTTGATTTGCCCAGAACCAGGAGGATATGGATAAATTTTTTGTTGAAAGGGAAACGACCAGCACTAGATAGTAATGTGGCAGGGACTTCAAGGCTTGTTAGGCCAAGACAAGATCTTGCTTCAAATATTGGTACTACTCCTCCGCCTCTGGCAGAAATTAACTTAGATGCACTTCCTCATGATCCAGCTGATCGAAAAAGAATAGGGCAGTACACAAAGAATCCTAAGAAGCAAGATGAGATTAGAAGAATATATTTAAATAGAGGACCTTACAGACCACAAGAAGGCTTTAAATATCCTCAGAAAACCATCGCAGGAGCTGAACAGAGATATAATCCAAAATGGTTTAAAGACTACCATTGGCTAGAGTATAGTGATAAGGTGCATAAGGCATTTTGCGTGTGTTGCTATCTATTTAGAAATTGCATCGACGGCCAAGGTGGTAATGATGCATTTGTTGTTAAAGGCTTCTCTTGTTGGAATAAGAAACAAAGACTAGATACTCATGAGGGTGAAGTTAATAGCTTTCACAATGTAGCTGTTAAAAGTTGTGGTGCTAATTTTGCCAGTTGCCACAACATCAGTGGAGAGATGCTTTTCAGCAATGAATATCGTCAAGAGTGTTTTGCGGAACAAAATGGGTGATGATTTCATGAGTGATTGCCTGATTTGCTATGTGGAGAAAGACATATTTTCTACAATAACGAATGATGATGTGATTGATCTATTTAAGAAGATGAAAGATCGAGAAGGGAAGTTATAAAATGTGAGTCTCAGATCACTTTATTTTTTCCTTAACGATACTTATTTCTGCTTTAATTGTTTCGTACTATTGTTGTGAATATAATATGTTTTTTGCTCATCCTTTCCAGAAAGTTACAAGTGAAACGTTCCAAAGTCATCTTTTTGCCTATTATTTCTGGAATATGTAAAGAAGTGTTACTTTATGACTTCGTTCAGCCAATACTCGCTACTCGGTATGATTTTTTTATGTAATAATAATATCACCAGCTCGTTGCATATTGTTGCTCTTTATATCGCTCTCGGCCATTATCTATGTTGTTGCATCACTATAATTTCTGCTAGAGCCTTAGCGTGGGCAGCGGTTGACACCAGTGCCCATTTTTTCTAGCTTCGTCCCTGAGGTCTACTGAGGCACACACCCTCCAAAGGAAATAAGAAATTGGTTGATTGGCGAAGAATCCCTTCTTGTGCCCAATTGCAATCTCCACCATAGTAAAACTCTAATAGGATAGATCTTTACGCTCCGAGAAGTTGGAGTGTATAGTTCAAAAGATGAATGTGCGTATTTGAAAAATAATTTGAAATCTAACTTCAACCGCTTGGAGGTTCCAGCCGTAAGTTATTCGTAGGAATCAAACAAGGCCAGGAAGCGTATGTAGCATCCAAAATATCCGAACCACTCGCTCTGAGGACCCGGATAACACTAAGTGAAACTGAGACACTTCCTTTCAAATATACGAGTGGTATTTACTTTGACCCCAAAAATGATGGATGTCATCAGATTTGTCGAAAATTCGCATGGGCACGCAGGTGCTCGGGCACGGACGTACCAGGCTACTTGATTGCCTCACAATTCCTAAAATAGTTGAATCCCGCACAAGGGCACATTAAGTTTTAAGTTTCAGTCATTGAAACTTACGACTTTTTATTTGAAACTTGTGATTCTCTCTCTCACTCTTACCAAGTTTCATATATAAATCTTAAAGGCATTTTTTTGTCATTTATAAGCACAAAAATCATGATTATACCGGTTCCTCATAATAAATTGCATTTATTTTCTCAGTTTGTTAAAACGTATTCAAAATGGATCTTATTTAAAACCCCTCGTCATAAGAAACATGAGTATGAAAACATAACTTAATTTGGATTGTTCGTTCAAAGGATATAAAGGTTTGAGAACCAGAGGACAAAAATGAAAGGACGTGCTTGGGAATCGGTGCCCCTCCGCTTGCGTGCCACAAATCCGCTCGCTTACATTGTGTGATTCTCAGCATTTTACTCGCAACAGTTCAAATCGGCTCGGATCTCAGCCTATCCGCCGGTCACCGGTGCCGGCGCTGCCGCCGTGGCCGCCGGCCTCGATTTCTTCTTTCTCTGGACAACTTTCCACGCCCCGGCCTCGAAGAAATCAGACAAAGTGGGTTTAGGGAGACATACCTTTGGAAGAGGTCCTCGCCATGGCCGGATCGCTGTCGCCGATGTACGCCGGTGGACAACCCGGCGGACAACCTCAACGGCGTCGTCCTCAAGTCCCTGCCGGGCCGGATCATCTAGGGGGATCGCCAAGTCGACGAGCCTCGCCACATCCTTCTCAGAGTAGCCCACTCGAAACGCCTCGCAAATCGCATCGGATGGCGTCGACGAACTCGACGGTGACTCTTCGCTGCCGGAATCCCCGTCCTCGTCTTCCGCATCGCCGGCGTCGTCGCATAACGCCCAGAAGCGGTCTCCTACCCGCTGATCAACGTGGGAAAGGTCACCCCCCTCGTCGCCTGCAACAGTTCAGATCTGACTTACTACTATATCTTATCTTTGTTCGGGACATATAAATCAGTTTCGTATAGCTAGAATTTTCCACAACATTATTCGATACGGAAGTGTAACTGTGTAAGTATAGTATACTCCTATATATGATCAACTAAGTGTCATACATCAAGCATCCTCATCATCTACTCGGAGTATCCTTTTTACATAGAAATCATCACGCTATAATAGTATGCATCACAGTGATGCAGAGCTAGGGATTTCAACCTCCTTTCCTAAAAAAGAAGATAACTACGAAAAATGATCATATATATCTTCAAGGTCCTCTTGCCTAATCGGGTATGTGTACTGTTCAGGAGCACGTGTAGGAGTCTGTATAGGTCTAAACGTGATCGGTGTTGTACGGACTGGTCTAGACTACGCTACTAGTAGATTAGGTAGTTGGTTATTCGTAGTATACTAGTACTATCCAAGTTAGTCCGTATTGGTTTGTTATGATCGGGTCCTAGTCTGTTTTGATCGCAAAAAAAAGGGTCCTAGTCTGTTTTGGTTACGTACTTAGTTGTCCGGCTCGGCTCCTAACCAGGTGAGCCGGACATTTTTCGATGGAACTTGCATCATAATGACAAATTTTCAGTAAAATCCATGTATGATGCAATGGTTCATTGTGATGTTCCAGTTGATAACAGGAAATTGTGGAAGCTCAAAATCCCTCTAAGAGTGAAGATTTTCCTCTAGTTTCTTAACAGAGGAGTCATCCTAACTAGAGACAATCTGGCACGACGAAACTGGCATGGTTCCAAGACATGTGTCTTTTGCCAACATGATGAGTCTATAAACACTTATTTTTTGAGTGCAAGTTCGCTCGGGCAGTTTGGGCCATAGTTCAAGTAGCTTCGAATCTATACCCACCACGTAGTGCACGGAACATGTTCGGCAACTGGTTGCGGGGTATTGATAAACAATTTTCTGCACATATTCTTGTGGGAGCGGCGGCCTTATGCTGGGCACTGTGGCTTACCAGGAATGATGTGATTTTTAATAACAAATGTGTCTCATCTCCTATGCAGGTTATTCATGTGTGTACACGATGGCTCCGTACTTGGTCTATCCTGCAGAGGCTGGAGGACAGAGACCTTTTTATGATGACGTCTACACGGCTGGAGCATACGGCCAGGGAGGTTTTCTACCTCCATGGATGACGGTGTGACCTACGGATAGGATCTGCCACTCCTTAGGCTGGACATGTTTTTTTATTGGCATTGTATCAAATTATTTTTTGCTTTTAGGGTACTTTGGATTTTTTTGGCTGTGTGCATCTAGCTATGCAGAGGCCGGACTTTCTTTCGATGCGATTGTATCACCTCGATATATCTTTTCAATCAAATGTCCTTTATAAAAAAAAACAGGGTCCGTGCGTGTATATATATACCTGCACTATGGGGTGAAATTCTACCGTGAGTCTGAACTTGATAGAAACGAAAGAAATAGAGGGCCAAACTTTGTCGCGGGCGTCTACTATTCGAGCTTAATTTGTCCGGCATGGCTTTCGCTGGCGCATCTCTCGTCGCCGATGGCATGTTGTGCGCCTCCACCAAGTCGGCCGTCGACTCTGGCGCCGACAGCGGGTACCACCTGCTCATCGTTGAAGGCTACTCGCGCACCAAAGAGACGACTCCCAACGGCGAGTGGATCGAGTCTCGTCCATTCATTGTTGGCGGCCGTCGCTGGACCATCGACTACAGCCCTAATGGCGATAACTCGGAAGATGAAGAATTTATATCGGTTTTCCTTGTCCTTGACGACGATATCAATCACAGCGTGAAGGTTCAGTATGTCTTCAGTTTCATCGACCAGCCTGAGTTGCGGGTGTCAAAGCACATCCGCCAAAGCGAACCTGTCTTCTTCTCTGAACGCCATGATGTTCATGGCCATCATGGTCGGTTTAGATTCATGAAAAGGGAGGTTTTTGAAAGATCAAAGCATCTCAAGCACGACCGCTTCGTCCTCCGGTGTGACCTTGTTGTGCTCAAGTCGGATGGGAATACCAAGGAGCAGGGCGTCGGCACCAGCGCTCTTCCGTTCAATGAACTGTCACCACCGTCCGACTTGCAGAGCCATTTTGCCGATCTCCTCCTGAGCAAGGAGGGTGCTGACATTACGTTTGAGGTTGGCGGCGAGAAGTTCGCTGCGCACCGGTGCGTGCTTGCAGCCCGATCCTCCATCTTCAAGGCACAGCTCTATGGTGCCATGAATGAATCGAGTGTCGTCAAGATAACCGACATGAAAGCAAAAGTCTTCGGGAGCTTGCTGACTTTCATCTACACTGATGCAGTGCCTGAATTTGTTGACATGGAAGCATACGATGGCCATGAAATTATATATGCACCTCGGCTGCTGCAGTTCCTTGAAGCTGCGGAAAGATATGATCTCCAGAGGCTCAAATCGATCTGTGAAGAGAAGTTAGCCAGTTTCATATGCGCAGAAACTGTGGCAGACATCTTTGCCGTGGCTGAGCGGAGACGGTGCTTCGGGTTAAAGGAGGCCTGCTTGGAGTTCATCAAAGCCGACCCAAGTTTACACGCAACTTTCGCGGCTGGTGGCCTGGGGCAGATAACCGGGACCCGTAGTCCCTCCCTTCTCAAGCGGCTGCTCTCCAAGTTTGGTTTGCTGAAACTCTGAAGCTCTAAAAGCATTCTTTGTAATTCGTATATATATTTCTCTTCTAATTAGGTTAATATTCACTGATGTAAAAGATGGCCATGCATAGTATTGTGTTCTAAATTTGTCTACTCCTGCTACTGTTCTAAATTTGTCTGAATATTGAAATGCAGCAAGCTAATATATTTTCTATGTGCTTATCTTGCTTTCATTTGATCACGCATGGCTTCGGGTTGACATGTGAAGCTGAAATTTATTGTGTTGGGTGCATCCATGAATGACCTGCTACCGACCCGTCCAAATTCGCTAGCATATGCTCCCGTCTCCGATCCGACTCAGGCTGCATGAAGATACGAACATCCTGAACAAATCTTGTGGACTACCAAAGCACACCGTCCACACATTTTATTCCAGATGATTGTCGACATCCTATGTACATACACTGTTTTTGGTTTGGATTTTTTTTTCATGAAAATAGCCATGACTAAACTCAATTAGCTTCATTCTAGCAGTACATGACCATGCAATCCATGTACACTGTACATGGCACACATGCTCAATAACGTAACATCTGCGGACAGTTAGGTGGCTAATGCGGAGGAACCAATATACAGCTCGCATGCTGGTTTACATCAGTATATAATGGCTATTAATTTTACAAAGAGCATCATCAGTAATTCAGAATTGACGACAAAAATATATTCTTAACTACAGCCTAGCTCGCTGGCACTTATTTCCTGCCTTAAGCTACTTCTGAGACACTATGTGCGCCTTTAGGGCTTCTCCAACGATGACCCGCAGATTGCTTCGGCATCTGTTCATGGATAGAGACCAGTCCGTGGACACGTTTGCCGGAGGCGGCCATCCGACACTGCCCGCATACATTTCAAGAACTGATTGAACTAAACGGATGAAATTCATGCAAACACGGCGGATTCCATTCAAATTTGGTCATAATTTATATAAAAAGGTCGATATTTAGACTGTTTAACTTAAAAACTAGAGAAAACCTAAACCACATAATGGACGACCACCTTGTAGGCGTGGCCGCCCTGCCCTGCCACGTTACTGTCTGTGCCGTCATTGTCGTCGTTCCTCCAGTGGTGGAAACGATGCCGGAGGGCCGCGACTGCCTTGTCGCGGTTGCTTGTCCTTGACCCGCAAGGCCACTGCCAGGGCTCCGTCAGCAGTGGCCAAGGCGACCCTCCACAGCGCGCAATAGGATGTCGCGGTTGCGTTGCGGCGGGTGCGACGCCGGCTTGTCCTTGACCCGCCAGTGCTGTCACGCCATCTCGCACTTCACACAGTGTCGCGGCGGGGACGGCGGCTCCTCCTTTACGCGCACCGGCGATGGCGGCGACGGGCCCATTTGATAGAGTTTAATAATGATGTGATGCATTTGAATTGTTTATGTTTGTTTTGATATGTGATGACCTTTTCAATTGTTTGAGAAAACGCTTGAATGAATTGGCAATTTAATTGGAGAATTAAGTTTTAGTTGATCTGCTAGATGATTTTTTTTAACATAGGCTTTTTAGGGATAACGGATACATCTTGAAATTAAAGGATAGGAGTCTGCTATAGCTGCTCTAAGAAACGGTGATGAGTCTCTTGTGATGTACTCCCTTCGTCCCATAATGTAAGACGTTTTTAAAAGTTAAACATAGCTTTCAGAAATGTCTTACATTATGAAGTAGTTTCCTGAAGTTAGAACAAGAGTTATCCGCATCTAACAGTGGCTAACTAATGATGATGAGAGTCAAAAGTAGTGCGAAGAAACGAATGAACCAAAGAACAAATATTCATGGGATGATGATAATTTTCATCCTTGCCTTTGTTTTCGAAATGTATCTAGCCTTTCCTTTTATCGCCTTCAAAGTACAAATATAAATCCCTCATTTAAATACATCCTTAATTTATTAACCATTAAGTGTATACTTATAACTTACAATTAAATCCAACAAATATAAGATAATAATGGCAACTTTCCATATTTTGTGTAGGTTATATACAAATGTACAGAACATTTTGACAAATATAAATTTCTCCTTTAAATAGATCCTTCATTTATTTAACTTTGAATGGAAAATATAATAAGTATAGTTGTGTCCATCCTTTTTTTTTGAAATTTGACAAATGACATGCTTATAAACGGTAATGAGTGTTACATCCTTAATTAATTGGACCATGATAGCCAACGAACATTCCCTGGGGGCATGGCATTTGTGAACATTTTTATGGCAACTTCTTCAAACACACATGACAATTTCTTCAAAAACACATGACAAATTTTGCAACCAAAGGGATTTTGATATGAAATTTGTCATATTCGCGCGAAGGAATTGCCATGTTCCCGTAAAACATAAATGCCGTGAAAAACGTTCACAAATGCCACCCCAAAGAACATTCGCTGAATAGCTTTACCGAAATTAACTAAAATATTAAAAACATTGCACAACCACTACTGACGGACTGCATCCAGGCATCCGGCCGCCACAAACCCTAATCGTCCCGTACGTCCAAGGAGACGGGTAAGACCGCGACGGCGACTGGGCAAGGGTGAGCACGCCCTTCTGCCTTGATCGCGCAGCCGGACACCAGTGATTCAGATCCAGATCAGCGCCTATCCGTGTTCATCTTCCACGCCTAAGACGCCCGGCGCCGCCGGAGGAACTACTCAAAGAAAAGAGGGCCAGAGATGACACTGGATCAAGCTGCGGTGGCGCTACTGGACACTCCCACAGGTTTTGCTTTATTCATTGTTAATGGTAGGATATGTTCCGGGCCACAGAAGCTGTGGACGTGGTTTATCATGGATAACGTTGCCACGGAAATTATCTTATTCCTCGAGTACATCAAGGTTGATGACAAGCCTGCTGTGATGGGTATCAATGGTCTTGGGGAGAGGCTCGCTTATTCAATTAGGAGGCACTGCAAACACATACCATAGCTGGCACTAGTAGAAAAAGGGTCAAATGTGAAGCACATTAGTGCCGATTTGATTTTGAGCCGGCACTAATATGTCCATTAGTGCCGGTTCCAACGACTAGGCGGGAGGAGCTCTTTAGTACCGGTTCGTGGTGAACCTTTAGCAACGGTTCGTGCCACGAACCGGTACTAATGAGGCTGTGGCCCCCACGAGCACCTTTAGTACCGGTTCGTGGCACGAACCGGTACTAGAGTTTCTTACTAAGCTATTTTTAGTCCTACCTGGTGAAGAGAGAGGCACTAGGAGCGGTTTATAAGCCGTGAGTGCAGAGATGATGAAGAAGAGGCGCAATGCTCACCTTCACGTTGCTTAGCTTCAAGCCTTGAGGACTATGGTAGACTGCATGGAGCTATGTGCAGTGCAGTCTACACTATTCCGAAAGGATTGAAGCTAATTAACGAGCATTGCGCCTCTTTTTTATTTTTAATAACTTATTACAACTCCGGACTTCTTGTGTTACGGCAAAAACTGGATGCACTTCGTGTACAAACTGGACAATACGGCAAAAACTGGACGCACTTCGTGTAAAAACTGGACAATCTCTTTCGAAGTATCAGGGCCGGTTTCGGACGAACCTTTAGTACCGGTTCATGCCACGAACCGGTACTAAAGAGAATGGGGCCCGGCCAGCACCTTTAGTACCGGTTCGTGGCACGAACCGGTAGTAAAGAGGTTGTGGCAGGCTGTTTTTAGTCCCACCTCGCTCCCCTAGCAAGATTTTTACCACCTTAAATATGTTACTTCTCAAACTATCACAAGCACTTGGTCTTCATTGAACTCTATGTGTAGAATTTGTGGTCGCAATATGAGTCTTCACCGATTTCTAAACCGTTGAGGACTCATATTGACAATTCAGATTGTACACAAAAAGATCATTGATAATCAATGTATTTTTTATGATAATCATCTCGTGTACAAACTGGACGCACCTCTTGTACAAACTGGACAATCTCTTTCGGAGTATCAATGTTTCTGACGAGAACTCATCTGTTACACGGGCACTTCAATGTTTTTTAAACTTATTTGAACTCCAGCCTATTTTTGTGTTCAGTATGCATCATTCAAAGCGACGTCATCAATTTCCAATACGTTCTGACATCATTTGCTGTTTTTCAGTCATTTACCGATTTGTTTAGAGAGCTAAATGACGGTGAAATTGAAAATCACTACAAAATGAACTCTGAAAATGTTGGAACTTGGCATGGTATCATCATTTCACCCACATAGCATGTGCAAAAGAGTAGAGAGGGTCACGGCGAAAACTGGACGCACCTCGTGTACAAACTGGACAATCTCTTTCGGAGTATCAGGGTTTCGGACGAGAACTCATCTGTTACACGGGCACTTCAATGTTTTTTAAACTTATTTGAACTCCAGCCTATTTTTGCGTTCAGTATGCATCATTCAAAGCGACATCATCAATTTCCAACACGTTCTGACATCATTTGCTGTTTTTCAGTCATTTACCGATTTGTTTAGAGAGCTAAATGACGGTGAAATTGAAAATCACTACAAAATGAACTCTGAAAATGTTGGAACTTGGCATGGTATCATCATTTCACCCGCATAGCATGTGCAAAAGAGTAGAGAGGGTCACGGCGAAAACTGGACGCACCTCGTGTACAAACTGGACAATCTCTTTCGGAGTATCAGGGTTTCGGACGAGAACTCATCTGTTACACGGGCACTTCAATGTTTTTAAACTTATTTGAACTCCAGCCTATTTTTGCGTTCAGTATGCATCATTCAAAGCGACGTCATCAATTTCCAATACGTTCTGACATCATTTGCTGTTTTTCAGTCATTTACCGATTTGTTTAGAGAGCTAAATGACGGTGAAATTGAAAATCACTACAAAATGAACTCTGAAAATGTTGGAACTTGGCATGGTAGCATCATTTCACCCGCATAGCATGTGCAAAAGAGTAAAGAGGGTCACGGCGAAAACTGGACGCACCTTGTGTACAAACTGGACAATCTCTTTCGGAGTATCAGGGTTTCGGACGAGAACTCATCTGTTACACGGGCACTTCAATGTTTTTTAAACTTATTTGAACTCCAGCCTATTTTTGCGTTCAGTATGCATCATTCAAAGCGACATCATCAATTTCCAACACGTTCTGACATCATTTGCTGTTTTTCAGTCATTTACTGATTTGTTTAGAGAGCTAAATGACGGTGAAATTGAAAATCACTAAAAAATGAACTCTGAAAATGTTGGAACTTTGTATGATATCATCATTTCACCCGCATAGCATGTACAAAAGAGTAGAGAGGGTCACGGCGAAAACTGGACGCACCTCGTGTACAAACTGGACAATCTCTTTCGGAGTATCAGAGTTTCGGATGAGAACTCATCTGTTACACGGGCACTTCAATGTTTTTTAAACTTATTTGAACTCCAGCCTATTGTTGCGTTCAGTATGCATCATAATAAAACAGAAAAGAAATAAAACAGAAAAGACAAAAACTATATAAAAAATTACTCAAAAATAAATAGCAGAAAATAAATAATGCAGAAAAGAAAAAACTATATAATTTTTTTTATATTCACAAAGAAACTAAATACAGCAAAAAAAACTACTCAGAAATAAATAGAAGAAAATTATATAAAAAATTGTTGGGGCGCTGCCCAGTGGGCCTGCCAGACCTAGGGTTTGCAAATACAGGCCCAGAAAGGCCCGCAGGCTCACAGGGCAGCACGCCGAAGTTAGGCCCAGAAGCCTGCTATAGAGAGGAGTTCGAGACAGCAGCCGCGCCGGGGCTTTTAAACTGGTGCGGGCGTCCCTCGGCTAGCGAGGTGGGATTAAACTTGCCCGCACCGCTCCTGCGCCAGCGCACCCCTTTAGTACCGGGTCGTGGCTCCAACTGGTACTAAAGGGCGGGCCTTTAGTACCGGTTGGAGCCACGAACCGGTACTAAAGGGGCAGTTTCCCGCCCCTTGGCCTGGCGAAAATTGGCCTTTAGTGCCGGTTGGTGACTCCAACCGGTACTTAAGGCCCCTCCTATATATATGGCACTTACGAAAAATTCAGTTTCATCGACCACCACTTCTTCTCCAACTACTTCGCGCGACATCGCTGCCGCGCCGTCGCCCATCGCGAGCCGCCCTCGCAGGCCCCGCCGCCCTCGCAGGCCCCGCCGCCCTCGTCGCCGTCACCGCCGTCGCCGCCGCCGCCCGTCGCCGCCGCCCCGTACTACGTCGCCATCTCGATCGTGCCGTCGCCCCCGGCCCGCCGCTCGTCGTCGCGCCGTCCCCGTCGCATCGCCGTCTCGCGCCGACGCCCGTATGCCGCCGTCCCCCGCTCGTACACACACACACACACATATTGTTTTTACTTATTTTCTGTTTTCTGTTGTTTAGATTAATGTTAGATAAATTACGTAGATAAGAATGTTAGAATGTTAATGTTACATGAATTATATGGAAAAGATGTTAAATATTAATGTCAATTTTAGATGAATTAGCTAGATATTAATTAGGTATATATATGAGATTTGAACTAGTTGAATTAATATAACTAGTTTATTTTTAGTATGAAAATTAATAGAGCAAGTTTTTTTTTAGTAAGAAAATTTAGGTATATGAGATTATTTGAACTAGTTGAATTAATATAACTAGTTTATTTTTAGTAAATGCTTAGTTGAACTAGTTGAATTAGTAGAGCTAGTTTATTTTTAGTAAGAAAATTTAGGTATATGAGATTTGATGATCTAATTAAAATATTACTATATATATAGCTACTTTATATATTTTAGTAAGAAAATTAATAGAACTAGTTTATTTTTAGTAAATTCTTAGTTGAATTAGTTGAATTAATAGAACTAGTTTATTTTTAGTAAGAAAATTTAGATATCTAAGATTTGATGATCTAATTAAAATATTACTATATAGAACTAGCTATTTTATTTTAGTAAGAAAATTAATAGAACAAGTTTAATTTTATTAAATGCTTAGTTGAATTAGTTGAATTAAAAGAACTAGTTGAACTAATAGAAGTAGTTGAATTAATAGAACTAGTAAGTGTTTAATGTTTCACCTATATGAACATAGGAAATGTCGTCTGACGACGAAAAAGATTTCATTAAGTGTGAATACTGTGAAGACCAGCGCGGCCTGTGCGACAGAAATTTCCTTGTTGATGATTGGCGCTTCAGCATCAAGCTGGATGAGACCTTTGAAGTGCATACAGTAAGTCACAACGACAAGTCTTTTTTCGTAATTAAGCATGACTTATATATGCTTCATTTGCTTCAACTTATAATTTTAAATTTTCACTATTCTATTAGCGCATCCCCTGCCATGCAAGAATTTTTGTCTTGGATAAGATAGGATTCAGTGCTATGAAAACTATGGAGGTAAAGAGAGTTTATCTGAAGACCGAGCATGGTTATACTTTCAACGTCAAATTATACAATGCAGACACGTACACCTCTTTTGAATGCAAAACTTGACAAGCACTATGCAAGGCTTATGCATTTGAGCCTGATATGGTTATCACCTTTGATATTCGTCCGGAAGATGATATTGAAGGTAATAGAGACATCTGGGTCGATGTACAGACGCCTCCAGTTCTACCATTTTGTGAGTTTCTCAACCATATTTATGTATTTGATATTGTTTATTCAAAAATAATTGATAACTAATTTCTATTGACAACTTATTTCCATTCAAGCAAACATGTCCGGCGCTTGGTAGACATGACCTACTACTGTCCCGGAGCTGAACTAAACTGCGAGGAGATAAGTCATTATGTTTCATGGCTTGAGGATCTTCATACTGTTAAGACAAATTTTCTTCCTGCACTTAGAAATGTTAGTACTCAAAACGTGCGACCAATAGTGATCGTATTGAACTACGGTCACATCTATTTACGAAAGATGGTAAGATTTTTACTATTTGTCCTCAGTGCATCTTTTGCATACATTATTTTTTTGCTAAACTTTCATTGCTAAGTATATTAATTACTATACGATGTTCTTCAACAGGGACTCCCGATGACAGTTGTGCCTCAGTGGATCGAGACTAAAGGTCACATGTCAATGGTTAGCTTACGGCCAAGATATCGTACATTGCACATGAGTGCATTCAGGATTTCTAACAGCGACGAATGCTTAATAGTGAAAGATTGGAGCAAAATTGTTAACGATCCCAGCAGAGAAGTACTAGGGGGCAGCAATGAGAAGCGCAGCCCATGATTAGGAGACAGGTTCATCTGCATGCTCCAGTATGATGAATCCGGAGAGCTATACATGTTCTATGCTATTTTACCTGAGAGAGAGCAGCAGGAGTGATTTAGCTAGTTCATGCTCTTAGTACTTTTATCCTCTCATGTTCGTGTTCTTCGTCCTGAACTTAATTTCAAAGGGTGATTTGCTTTTGTGGTGTTATGAATGCTTATAATATGACGACCATGTTGAACTCGATGATATCTTTGCTTCTGGTACAAGTGAATGTTTTTTCTTTAAGCTAGTGTTGGTGCTGATTAGATAGCGGTATTGACGACTACGATGATTTTTAGCTAGCTAATTTACTGTTGTTGATGATATGATGCAAGAGTTTTTATATTAATATGATGATGATGATGAGTTATTATATCATTTATAAAAGAAACCGCAGATTAGTTTCAGCTGGATGGATCCTAGCTAAGTGATCAAGTATATGCCATATCCATATTATATTTGATCACTTAATTATAGGTGATCAAGTATAATATGGATATGTCATATACTTGATCACTTAGCTAGGATCCACATGCATCCAGTCGAAACTAATCTGCGGTACCTTCACCTAATGATTTAACAACTAAAATAATCACTAAATTAAATTGAAAACACAAATTTCAAGGAAAAATAAAAAATAATACCAAAACACCCCCAAACATTTAGTACCGGTTGGTGTTACCAACCGGTACTAATGTCCTGCACGCACCCGGGCCTGGCTCGTACGTGGCACTTTAGCGCCGGTTCGTGATGAACCGGTACTAAGGGGGGGACCTTTAGTCTTCACTCTTTAGTGCCGGTTGCAGAACCGGCACTAAAGGCCCTTACGAACCGGCGCTAAAGCCCGGTTCTGCACTAGTGTGGTTGTTGAGGATGAAAATATCAGGGGCGCCATCATCAAGTCCAATCTGGGAGTCGATTGCTACGACGAAAAGGACGTTATCCACGAACTGATGTGGGGGTTGAGGAATATGATGCCGTATTTTGTGCGCAAAGAAAAAAACAACAGCACTTGCGAGTACCTTCTCCCGTTATGCCAAGGGTTTAAAGACCGCATGAAGAGATTTGGAATCAACATCTCTGCAGAAGCAATTGATAAAAACTTTATAGCCTATGTTGGTTCATTGGACCGATGCGATGCGATATTAATGCATGCTACCAACACGGTGCGTGAGGTATGCGACAAACTGGTTCCTGACATCGGTCGAATTATCGAGGATGACAAGCTCTATGCAGAAGTTATGGCGAAGATTCTGACCCCTATCGCGGTGAAAGAATGGCATCCCTCCATCAAGCGGTTGCCAGTTGATGTGGTGTAGAAGATAGAGGCTGCAGATGCTGCAGCAGATGATGCACGAGAAAAAGTTGATTATGACATGTTTTGTCTAATAAATGAGTGCCTTCGTATTCTTAACCTTTACCCTGGATGGATAGATGAATTGCTTCAGAAAATCAAGCGTTTGGTTGATAATTCTTCTGGGCGGCAAAAAAGGAGCCGCACAGTGGTAGCTGGACAGGCAAGCTCAGGTGCTAATGGTGTGTGTGCTAAGAAATTGAGGACCGTTAAGGGGAAGCTTGGTGGTGAAGCCCATGGCAATCTCCTCCTGGGCAAGGAGGGTGCTGATATTACGTTTGAGGTTGGCGGCGACAAGTTTGTTGCGCACCGGTCCGTGCTTGCAGCCCGATCCACCGTCTTCAAGGCACAGCTCGTTGGCGCCATGAATGAGGGCGCTACGACGCCAACTGTCATCAAGATAGATGACATGAAAGCGAACGTCTTCAGGGCTTGCTAACTTTCATCTACACTGAAGAAATGCCCAAATTTGAGATTGCCGATAAGACAAATGATACAAAAGAGGATGAAACGGAAGAAGACTGGCTACTGCAGCTCCTTGAAGCTGCAGAAAGATATGATCTCCAATGGTTGAAGTCGATCTGCGAAGAGAAGTTGGGTGATATGATCCGCGCAGACACGGTGGTAGACATTATTGTCGTGGCTGAGCGGAGAAGCTGCCCCTGGTTGAAGGCAGCCTGCTGGGACTTCATCGAAACTCACACAAGTTTGCACACAGTTTTCACGGCTGGTGGATTGGAGAAAATAATCAGGACCTGCAGCCCCTCTGTTCTCAAGGAGCTTATCTCCAAGTTCCAAACCTATATAAGAGGGTGATAATATTGTATCCACCGTCGTCTAATAGCTATTTGAAAGCCATCGGTGGTGGTTATGTGATACTCAATGTGATGTATTCACTGGTAGAGAATAGGCCTTTAGTCCCGGTTCGCAAAGGCCATTAATCCCGGCTGTGCAACCGGGACTAAATATGCACGACTAAAGCCCCCCCCCTTTAGTCGCACCTCTTACGAACCGCGACTAAAGGCCCGTCCACGTGGGCGCCAGGAGTCCGTCGGGGCGGAGGACCTTTAGTCCCGGTTCTCGTGGCTAACCGGGACTAAAGGCCTCCTCCGCAGGTTTAGGGTTTTAGCCCCCCTAAACCTGGTTTCTTTTTAATTTGTAGTGTTTTATTTCTTTTATATTTTATTTTGTGTTTTATTTCAATTTTGATGAAGTTTCAGTACACATATTCTACGCTACTATATACATGCATATGAAATTTCAAACAAGAAGAATTCAAGAGGAATATATAATATATATTCAATCTCGGGTGACCATATACAACTTCGAACAAGTTTCCATACACAATTAGGATGGATGACCATATACAACTTCGAACAAGTTTCAATCTCGGGTATGCATATAAATTTCTTCGTCCTCGGTATAGTGTTCTCCTTTAGGATTGATGACTTCCCTCATGAAAAATCCTGCTAATTCATCTTGAATTGGTCGGAAGCGAGCTTCTGGACTAAGCCTCCTCCGCTAGTTATCCGTCGCCTTCCGCACGCTATCCGATGCCTTCCGCTCAGAGGTGTGTCTCCGGATGTTCTCACAAACATAGTATCCACATAGATTGGTCCCCGGTGGCTGCTTATCCACATTAACTAACCTTCTAAAATCTAGCTCATGTTTGAATTCACCGACAATTTCTTCTGAGAACCGTCTCCAAACCCTACAGGGCAAAGAAAATTAAATGAACAAGGGAGTTATTAGTTACTTGATATTAGGAAATGAACGAAAGAGACCGATCGATATAGAGCTCAAATGATTGTAAATAATTACTTTTGCAGCATTTTTCTCATGTCGGCCCAACGCTTTGGATCCGAATCCATAGAGTCCATGATTAGAACTCTGGAGGTGTGAAGTTCAATATTTAGCAGAATCCAGTGGAACCTGCGGACACGTTACATGCACAGTCATGCATAACTCATCGATTAGACATACCATGCATGGAGTAAACATAAGAGAATGGGCCCAAGAGAGAAACACTCACCCAAAATGGTAAGGAAATAGAATATGACTTTTGAGTTGATGCTTTCTAAGAAACTTGTACATGTCTTTCTCCACGTCTTCGGGGTGATTTTGTAACACATGTCCATTAACGATATGTGGGTCAATGAACCCAACATCATGGATGTTTCTTATTTTGCATTCCCAAATCTTCAATCTGCATAATAGCGTACGCAACAATATAGTTAGGACAATATATATAGTGCAGGCAATGAAGAACGAGATGAGGTAGAAATAAATCACTTACAGAACGTAGCAACTCAGCATAGATTTGTCGAGCTCGCGCAGATTGAACAGCTAGAACAATTCACTCATATGAACTTGTACAGAGTACCGTTTGGTGTGATGCTCCTCTGTAACATCCGCATAAACATATTCTTTGTCGGCCCATGTTATGAATTGCTTGTACCAACGTAGCAGATTTCGCATTTGTGGTGGTAGACTCTTTTGCCGCGCAGGCTCGACGAGAGGCCCATTCCGCACATATTGTAATGCTATCTCACATACTGGCGCATCCTCAAGGCCTAAGAAGGCACGAAGAGTCAAACCCATCTCGGACGCTTGTTTCATGGCACTCGCTACAGTCAATCCAAGTGCTGCCGCAGCTGCTATGATCTCGGGGTCCTCTTCCGGACCGGCTTTCACTATGAGCGGGGGGATCGATTGTTTATTCTGCATCCCGAGCTGGTCAACTTGTTTCCCGCTTTTTTTACTTTCTTCTTTCTCCTCCTTCAATTTTGCTTGCCTACGAAGTTCATGTCCATAGTCGTCAGGCATATTCAGCTCGGCTTGGGACGGTGTCGTCAAAAAATCCTTAGCCCACTTCTTTTGCTTCTCACTGAATACTTGCTTGGGCTCAGGCTCTTTTTTCGCCTTCGTATCCGCCTTCCATTTCTCATAATGAGCAGACGCGGCCAATTTGGTTTCAGCTTCACTAAGTTCCCAAGGCCTTGGGAGGAGAGGCTTCAGTGATGGCTCCGGTACCCTTGTGGTCTTAGGTACATAAGGGTCCGGGTTAATAGTCCAGGAGCGGGTTTCCTTGCTGTCCGCCCGCTTCTGCTTCTTCGCCGGAGGTGGATTGGGGGCGTCGTACCCGCCGGAGGAGGATTGGGGGGCGGCGGCTGCTTACCCGCCGGAGGTTGTGGATCGGGGGACGGCGTCGAATGGCGTGAAGGAGGTGTAGGTGAACCACCACGACCACCACCACCACCATCGGAGGGGGGTGGACTTGTTAGCCTTGGCGCCTCGCCTGAAAACACTATGTACTTCTTTTTCCATAGAATGATCTGGCGCTTGACATCTCCAAGTCTTCTCTCCCCTTCGGGTGTAGCTTTGTCAATCTCCAGGTCCTCAAACTCTTGGACTATGTCTTCCACCGTGACACGAGCATAGCCATATGCAATGGGGTTGTTGTGGTGGAGTGCTCCAGGTGTACAGGGTAAAGCACTGCCGGTAGCTACCTTCGTGGAAACGTTCCCCACGGGATAATGCAGATCACATTCTTTCATCTCCTTTACATCATCCACGGGGTAGTGAGGCTCCGGTGCACGAATCTCGATCATCGGTGCATTAGCACTAGGCGGGGCATCCGTGGAAGCCACGCTGCTTCTCCGCTGCTGGCTTCCGCGATCCGCTTCATGATCTTCATGCAGCCCTGCAGCCGATTTTTCTTTTACTAGTTCATGCACGGTCTGCTTCAACTCATGGAGTTCCGATGCAAACTTCGCCAAAAGATCTGCATCCCGGTCCGTCTTTCTCTTACGGCTTCTGTAACAGTACGGGTCATTGTCCTGGGAAAACCCTACTTTCCACGGAATTCTGCCTTTGCCTCATACACGTCCTCCGTGTTCATCATTCCCGAGGGCTGTTGTCAGTGCGTCTTTCTCTCTGTTGAACTTGATCAAGCCCTCTTGAGCTTGGGTCCTTGCGTCAATAAGGGCTTGGGTGGGAGCAAACTTTTTCTTCCGGTGAACACACACCCCTGTCTCCGGGTCTAGCGATCCCCCATGCCCGTACCACCAGCTTTTGGCCCTTGGGTCCCATCCCTCTGTACCTAGAGGGATTCCTCGCACCCTCAGGTCCTCCTCCATCTTCTGCCACTTAGGCTCCGAAAGGCGGTATCCTCCTGGCCCCATAATATGATGGAACTTTTTCTTACTCGCATTATCCTTATTTTTTCGATATTTCCTTGAAATGCTCCGATTTCTTTTGCCTCACAAATTCTGGCCAATCATCTTTCAGTTTCTCATGTTGTCCATTGAAATCCGGAGTCTTGCCCTTGTTGACATAGTCACGGGTTAAATTTTTCTTGAAGTTCCGGAATGCTTCGCCCATCTTCTGAAGAGCGAACTCTTTAACTAGCCTCCTCCTCTCACGTCCACCCGGAACCTCGTTACCGAATTCATCGACTTTGTTGTATTCCGGAGGTAGAATGAAATGTTCCATAAGCTTTCTTCAGCAATCCTTTTTTCGTTCTCTTGTCGACAAAACTGAAACCAAGACGTGCCTTCTTTGGCTCCTTCCATTCCTGGACGGTGATCGGGACGTTGTCTCTAACAACGACTCCGCATTTGTTGATAAACTTTGAGGTGTGCTGTAGGGGCTTGCCGGTTTCACTGACAAAATCAATGGCATATGTTTCTCCTGTTTTCATCGCCTTGGATTTGCCACGCTTTGTCGTACTCGATCCGGCCGAGGGCTAAAAAAAGAAAGAGAGTCGCGCGCGTTAATACATATGTATTCACATTTCAGTAAGTTTGTATCACGAGAGGCTCAATGTATATATATACCTCGCCGGAGGTGGTTGCTACTTGCAATTCGAGATCGTCGTTTGTTGACGGTTGACCTCCGTCGACAATGTCCGTTCCTTCACCTTCTTGATCACCGACAATGTCTGTTCCACCGTCAAGGTTCAGAAAAGAAGAGACTACATCCTCTTCTTGCTCATATTCTGAGCCCGGCGCATAAGGAATCTCGTTGTTTATGATGCCCATTAAATAACGTTCAGCCTCCGGATCCCTAAGCGGCTCGGCTCTATCGTCCGCCATATGTCACTCCTGCATGTAGTAAAAATTAATTAAGTATAAAGGAATTAAAAAATAAGATTAAGGGGACATAGAGGAGGAGGAATTAAAAAATAAGATTATTGAGCACTAATTTGCATAGAAGTTTTTGTTTGAGCACTGCCAAGTATTTTGTTTTTCCTTTTGTTTTTCCTTTTCTTATTTTGTTTTTCCTTTTCTTCTTCCTTTTCTTTTTCCTTTTCTTCTTCCTTTTCTTTTTCCTTTTCTTCTTCCTTTTCTTTTTCCTTTTCTTCTTCCTTTTCTTTTTCCTTTTCTTATTTTGTTTTTCCTTTTCTTCTTCCTTTTCTTTTTCCTTTTCTTTTTCCTTTTCTTATTTTGTTTTTCCTTTTCTTCTTCCTTTTCTTTTTCCTTTTCTTCTTCCTTTTCTTTTTCCATTTCTTATTTTGTTTTTCCTTTTCTTCTTCCTTTTCTTTTTCCTTTTCTTATTTTCCTTTTCCTTTTCTTCTTCCTTTTCTTTTTCCTTTTCTTATTTTGTTTTTCCTTTTCTTATTTTCTTTTTCCTTTTCTTCTTCCTTTTCTTTTTCCTTTTCTTATTTTCTTTTTTCCTTTTCTTATTTTGTTTTTCCTTTTCTTATTTTCTTTTTCCTTTTCTTCTTCCTTTTCTTTTTCCTTTTCTTATTTTGTTTTTCCTTTTCTTCTTCCTTTTCTTTTTCCTTTTCTTCTTCCTTTTCTTCTTCCCATGGCGGCGGCGGCAGGGGCAGGGGCAGGGGCAGCGGTGGCGGCGGCGGCAGCGCGCAGGGGCAGGGGCAGCGGTGGCGGCGGCGCGCAGGGCAGGGCAGGGGCGGCGGCGGCAGTGCAGGGCAAGGGCGGCGGCGGCGGCGGCGGCGCGCAGGGGCAGGGGCAGCGGTGGTGGCGGCGCGCAGGGCAGGGCAGGGGCGGCGGCGGCAGTGCAGGGCGTCGGAGCTCACTGGGGGCAGGGCGTCGGCGTCGGGGCAGGGCGTCGGCGTCGATCGGCGTCGGGGCAGGGCGTCGGCGTCGGGGCAGGGCGTCGGCGTCGAGAGGAGAATGGGAGGTGGGGGAAAATTTACCAAGTGCTGTATATATAGACAGAGCATTAGTCCCGGTTGGGGACACCAACCGCGACTAAAGGTACCCTTTAGTCCCGGTTGGGGACACCAACCGCGACTAAAGGTACCCCTTTAGTCGCGGTTGGTGTCCCCAACCGCGACTAAAGGTTCATTCGCGCCGCTTTCGTTCCCGCGCGGAAAGAGCCTTTAGTCGCGGTTCGTGTCACGAACCGCGACTAAAGGTCCTTTTTCATTTTAAAATACAAATAATATATCAAAAAATTCAGAAAAATAAAACTAATTCATTTTAAAATCTTAAAAATACAAATAATATATCAAAAAATTCAGAAAAATAAAACTAATTCATTTTAAAATCTTAAAAATAGAAATAATATATCAAAAAATTCAATAAAATAAAACTAATTCATTTTAAAATCTTAAAATACAAATAATATATCAAAAAATTCAAAAAAATAAAACTAATTCATTTGAAAATCTTAAAAATACAAATAATATATCAAAAAATTCAGAAAAATAAAACTAAGTCATTTTAAAATCTTAAAAATACAAATAATATATCAAAAAATTCAAAAAAAATAAAACTAATTCATTTTAAAATCTTAAAAATACAAATAATATATAAAAAATCCAGAAAAATAAAACTAATTCATTTTAAAAATTCAGACCGATTGTTTTGTTCTACATCCTTGATCCCTTGAAGGTTTGACAAAAGGTTTGATACATCATTCAGTTCATCGACCAAATACAAATCATCCGGATTCGCCATCGTACGTTTTAATTCACATGATCCATTCAACAAAGTTTGGTACAATAAATTATTACACATCAATTCTTCCTTTGTGTCCCTGCTTGCTTACGATTGTGCCGTATCCATGGAGCATCCTCATCATTTAACTTAATGCTTGGGTCAGTGTTCACTTTGAAGGGCGGAATTTCGCCAAACATATTATAATCTTCTGACATGTCTGTCTTGTCCTCCACTCCCACGATGTTTCTTTTCCCTGAAAGAACAATGTGGCGCTTTGGATCATCGCATGATGTACTAATCGTTTTCTTATCTTTCCGTTTCCTCGGTTTGCTACTCATGTCCTTCAAATAAAAAACCTGAGCGACATCTTTGGCAAGGACGAATGGTTCGTCAAGGTAACCAAGATTGTTGAAATCCACCATTGTCATTCTGTATTGCTCGTCCACCTTTACCCCACCTCCTGTTAGCTTGAACCATTTGCACCGGAACAAAGGGACCTTAAAGGAGGGTCCATAGTCAAGTTCCCATATCTCCTCTATGTAACCATAATATGTGACCTTTTGCCCATTCTCGGTTGCTGCATCAAAGCGGACACCACTGTTTTGGTTGGTGCTCTTTTTATCTTGGGCGATGGTGTAAAATGTATTCCCATTTATCTCGTACCCTTGGAAAGTCGTTATAGTCGAAGATGGTGTCTTGGCCAACATGTACAGCTGATGTCCAACATCATTGTCATTCATTAAATGTTTTCGCAACCAACTGCCGAAAGTCTCCATGTGGGCCTTTCTAATCTAGGATTCAGGCTTCCCCGGGTTGTCCGAGCGTAAAATATTCTTGTGTTGCTCGAAGTACGGAGCCACCAAGCTGGAATTTTGCAGAACTGTGTGGTGTGCTTCAGTCATAGATTGACCGTCCATACATATCGTTGATTTCCTTCCGATCGTGCCTTTTCCACGTAGTCTCCCCTCGTGCCGCGATTGAGGAATACCAATCGGCTTAAGGTCAGGAACATAGTCAATACAGAACTCAATTACCTCCTCATTTCCATAGCCCTTGACGATGCTTCCTTCTGGCCTAGCACGGTTACGAACATATTTCTTTAATACTCCCATGAACCTCTCAAAGGGGAACATATTGTGTAGAAATACAGGACCGAGAATGGAAATCTCTTCGACTAGGTGGAGCAGGAGGTGCGTCATAATATCGAAGAAGGATGGTGGGAACACCAACTCGAAACTGACAAGGCATTGGACCACATCGTTCTGTAATCGTGGTAGATCTTCTGGATTGATTACCTTCTGAGAGATTGCATTGAGGAATGCACATAGCTTCACAATGGCTACTCGAACATTTTCCGGTAGGAGCCCCCTCAAAGCAATCGGAAGCAATTGCGTCATAATCACGTGGCAATCGTGAGACTTCAGGTTTAGGAACTTTTTGTCCGCCATGTTTATTATTCCCTTTATATTCGACGAGAAGCCAGACGGGACCTTCATACTGCTCAGGCATTCAAAAAAATGACCTTCTCTTCTTTGGTAAGAGCGTAGCTGGCACGACCTTGAAACCATTCCGGATGCCGGTCATCTGGGTCTTTCAAAAGTTGCTGGTCCTGCCGTGCTTCCTTTGTATCATTTGTCTTCCCATACACGCCCAAGAAGCTTAGCAGGTTCACGCAAATATTCTTCGTAACATGCATCACGTCGATTGCAGAGCGGACATCTAGGACTTTCCAATATTCTAGCTCCCAAAATATAGATTTCTTCTTCCACATGGGTGCGTGCCCGTCAACTCCCCGCGGAACTGATTGTCCGCCAGGACCCTTTCCAAAGATGACTTTCAAATCCTTGACCATATCAAATATCTCAGCACCAGTACGTTCCGCAGGCTTCGGCCGGTGATCTGCCTTGCCGTTGAAATGCTTGCCTTTCTTTCTTACGTTATGATTTCGGGGAAGAAATCGACGATGACCCAGGTACACGTTCTTCTTACAATTACCCAAACGTACACTTTCAGTCTCATGTAAGCAGTGCGTGCATGCATTGTATCCCTTATTTGTCTGTCCCGAAAGGTTACTGAGAGCAGGCCAATCGTTGATGGTTACAAAAAGCAACGCTCGTAGGTCAAATTCCTCTTCTTTGTGCTCATCCCAGACACGTACACCAGGTCTGCCCCACAACTGTAAAAGTTCATCAACTAATGGCCTTAGGTACACATCGATGTCGTTCCCGGGTTGCTTTGGACCTTGGATGAGCACTGGCATCATAATGAACTTCCGCTTCATGCACAACCAAGGAGGAAGGTTGTAGATGCATAGAGTCACGGGCCATGTGCTATGGCTGGAGCTCTGCTCGCCAAAAGGATTCATGCCATCAGTACTTAGACCAAATCTTATGTTCCTTGCGTCAGCTGCAAAATCTTTGAACACTCTGTCGATCTTTCTCCATTGCGGTCCATCAGCGGTGTGTCTCAACTCCCCGTCGGACTTACGGTCCTCTTTGTGCCATCGCAACGACTTGGCATGCTTTTTGTTCCTGAACAGACGTTTCAACCGTGGTATTATAGGAGCATACCACATCACCTTGGCGGGAACCCTCTTCCTGGGTTTCTCGCCCTCAACATCGTCACCAGGGTCATCGCCTCTGATCTTATAACGCAATGCAGTGCATACAGGGCATTCATTCAAATTCTCGTATTCACCGCGGTAGAGGATGCAGTCGTTAATGCATGCATGTATCTTCAGAACCTCTAAACCTAGAGGGCAGACAACCTTCTTTGCTTCATACGTACTGGCGGGCAACTCGTTATTCTTCGGAAACATATTCTTCAACATTTTCAGCAAATTTTCAAATGATGAGTCAGCTACACCTTCCTGTGCCTTCCATTTTAGCAAATCCAGTGTGCAGCCCAGCTTTTTCAGACTATTATCGCATTCTGGATACAACGACTTTTTGTGATCCTCTAACATGCGATCCAAATTCTCCCTCTCCTTGTCAGTTTCGCAGCGTCTCCGTGCATCAGCAATGGTCCGATCAAGATCATCAGCGGGCTCATCATGTGCCTCTTCTTCACCTTCACCTAACCCTTCCCCACCTTCAGCATCATCCTCCATGAAAGTATCAACGAAATGATCATGATAGTTGTCATCGATATCATCCCCTTCTTCATCTTCTTCCATTCTAACCCCTCTTTCTCCATGCTTGGTCCAACAATTATAGCTTCGCATGAAACCGTGCCGAAGCAGGTGCATGTGAACGTCTCTTGAGGAGGAGTAACCCTTCTGATTCTTACAGACAACACATGGACAGATAATAAAACCTTGCTGCTTGTTCGCATTTGCCACTGCGAGGAAATCTTTCAAACCCGTAGTGAACTCGCCGGAGAGTCGGGGACCGTACATCCATTGTCGATTCATCCGCATTATTATTATCTAAAGTATATAATTAACCATCATGCATTTGTTAAACTAACTAGCTAGAAATAATACAAATTAAACAATGAACTACACACATGCATATTTTATCAATGACACATGAAAGGTTCAAGTTGCTAACCGCGATCGCGGAGGAAAAATAAATGAGAAAGCTCAAGTGTGGCTCGGACACTTCATATCATGTTTGTTTCATGCTCTCAGGCATTTCATCGAACACCTTGTGTGCATAGGAGGAACCAAAAGCAAACCCACCACCCCCTTCTGAATTGTGGCTAAGTGAAGTGAGCTGAGTCCTATATATAGGGATGGGCCTTTAGTCCCGGTTGGCCTGGCCAACCACGACTAAAGGCCTTTGGGCCAGCCTGAGGACCTTTAGTCCCGGTTGGCCAGGCCAACCGGGACTAAAGCCCCTCCCGTCCGCCAGCTGTCGACCGAGCGCGCTGGGCCCAGATAGTTGGTCGCGGGTCTCCTCCCGAACCGCGACTAAAGACCCCTTTTGTCGCGGTTCGATTATTTTAGAGACTAATGGGGGCGTATGGAAGCCTCTTTTTCTACTAGTGATTATTTACAATACTCTATGGAAGCCAACTACAAAGCGAGACACTCAGCTCATTCTAAGTAGGTAATCAGTGTCATGTGTTCACGGGCCGTGTTGGCCACTCCACTATGTTCCTCATGTGGTGTCAGGACTCAGGAGGAGTGCCGTTCAGAGTACATTAAAAAAATGCACTTCTTTCAGAGTACATTCATCTTCTTCGGATGTACTATTTGGTGTCAGATTTATACGTGCCGCTCTCCAAATTCACATGCCCCATGCCTATGTTAAGTTGTTAATTAACCCAACTGTTGTTTTATTTTAATTCTCATCAGTTTAGCCTTGGTCTGTTTCTCTTTCTTGGGAGTCAAGTCAGCTCATGCTGATCATGGCATCATGGCCTGATTAGGTGCACGTGTAGGAGTCTGTATATAGGTCTTGACGTGATCGGTCTTTGCCAGATGATCAGATTAGAAAAGTTATGCTAGATTAGGAAGTAGTCCGGCCGTGTTGGTTTTGTAATCGAGTCCTAGTCTATTTTGGTAAGTGTCCGGCTACGATTGCTACCCAGGGCTCCGAGCGCAGGGCCGGCCCTGGGCCAGGGCAGCAGGGGCGACGGCCCGGGGCCCAGCCAAACTAGGGGCCCCGACACCAGCACATATAAAAGGATACAACCATATAACGTAGGCCCAATATTGATGCGAAACAAAAAGGCCGACGAGGCCCGTATATGATATGTCTAGGAGAAGCCCAAAAGCCTAATACGCAACTCACGTGATTGCGCGGCGCCGGATCCTAAAAAAAGACTTGATTGCGCGGCGCCGTGGCGGTTTGTTTGGTCGGCTCTTCAATTTCTTCGATCCAATCTAGCGACCTACTATATACGTACGCATGTGTGATCAAAACCGCAAGGCCCCATGGTGATTACTTTGTCTTTGCTTTTGCTGGAGAATGGAGCAGATCAGCACCGAGTTACTCCATCGCACTGGCTGCCGGCTTCTAGCACAGTAGGGCAAGGAAGGCAGACCAACCGAGGTATTTTTTGTGTGAATTATTTTAGTCCTCAAACTCAAACTGGAGTATTTTTTATTCCTGTAAAAACAACATTTGTTGGCCTTTATATATATATAGCTGGAGATTGTTGCTGCTAATTTAATCCAGTCTCCAGCAACGCCCTCGATCCTTTTTTTGGCAAACATGTTGCCTGAAATATACTTGTCTAGTTGTGAGAAGAAACACAGTAAAGGAGCAGATAAATTAACTATCATTAATCTTGACACTATCATTGATGATTTTTGAATAAAAAAATGCAGGGAGTCATTTCTCATGATTATTAAAGGCATTTGTTTTTTATTGTGCTATGTAACTTATTGATATATATTTGATCTAGAACATAAAAGTACAACATTGTTACCAAATATTATCCACCTGAATTTTTTATCATTGCTTATTATGGCTTTAAAATATTTTTTTATATCAATGTATGGAATCTAAAACGAAAACACTTCGACCACTGGGCCCATTTATTGAGTTCGCCCTAGGGCCTCCGAAACTTCAGGGCCGGCCCTGTCCGAGCGTCTATATATACATGCACTGTATGGCGTGAGATTGCACCGTGAATTTGCTTGACAGAAATAAATTGAGGGCCAAGTGCCCTAGGCAAAAATTTGCCTTGCGCGTGTGCTAGTGGTCAACAAATCCTCCCTCGTTCGATCAGTAAGTACATGTAGATTTCGCTCATCGTTCTTTCCACACGATGTCAACCAATGTTGCACCACATCTCATATATCCTATTAATGTTTCTCGCAGCTCTACTATTCGAGCTATGTCGGGCATGGCTTTCGATGGCGCATCTCTCATCGCCGACGGCAAATTGTGCGCCGCCACTGAATCGGTCGTCGACGCCGGCACGGACAGCGGGTACCACTTGCTCGTTGTCCAAGGCTACTCGCGCACCAAGGAGAAAACTCCCAAGGACGAGTGGATCGAGTCTCATCCTTTTATTGTTGGAGGCCGTCGCTGGACCATTCACTACCACCCAAATGGTTTTGAAGATGAAGAATATATATCGCTTGTCCTTACCCTTGACGACGATATCGAGCCAAGCGTTAACGTTCAGTATGTTTTCAGTTTCATTGACCAGCCCAAGTTGCGGGTGCCAAAGCACATCCGCCAAAGCCAACCAGTTTATTTGGATGAACGTCTTGATGGCCAGTATGAATTCATGAAAATGGAAGATTTTGAAAGATCAAGACATCTCAAGGACGACAGCTTCATCCTCCGGTGTGACCTTGTTGTGTGCAAGCCGGGCGCGAACACCAAGGGGCAGAGCGCCTGCTCCGACGCCCGTCCGTTCACAAAATTGCCAACGCCTGACTTGCAAAGCCACCTTGCCAATCTCCTCCTGAGCTAGGAGTGTGCTGACATTACGTTTGAGGTTGGCGGCGAGGAATTTGCTGCGCATCGGTGCCTGCTTGTGGCCCGATCGACCGTATTCAGGGCACAACTCTCTAGTGCCATGAATGAATCGAGTGTTGTCAAGATAAGTGGCATCAAAGCAGACGTCTTTAGGGGCTTACTTACCTTCATCTACACCGATGCAGTACCTGACTTCATGGAAGCAGATGATGATGACGTTGAAACATATGCAACCCGACTGCTGGAGTTCCTTGAGACTAGCCACAGTGGGAGTAACTTCAGCAGTAACATCGAGTCCAACTCAGCAAATTTGCTTACGTGGCAATGAGTTAATGAGGAGAGAGGTAGTTGTAGTAACTTAGCTAGTTACTGTAACATCACATGTCCCAATGCGATATGAGTCTATAACCTAATAAATGAAGCTTTGCATGTTACTACCTCTATGTTACTACCCATTGTGGAGGTAGTAACATAGAGTAGTAACATATGCATGTTATTACTCTATGTTACTACCCATTGTGGCTAGTCTGAAGCTACGGAAAGATATGATCTCGAAAAGCTCAAATCGGTCTGTGAAGAGAAGTTGGCCGATTTCTTATGTGCAGACATGGAGTCAGACATCATTGTCAATGAGCTTCTATCCAAGTTTGCGTTGCTGAATCTCTGAAGTTCCAATAAACCTATAGTTCATAGTTCGTCCGTAGTATCCAAGCCTAGATTAAAAGAGGGCCACAGTATTGTGTTGATCATCCAATAGCTACTACCACCACTACTGTTCTGAATTTGTATTGAATATTGAAATGCAGCAACCTAATATATTTTCTACTCCCTCTATTTCTATTTACTCCGCATATTAGCTTTGAGCTAAGTGAACTTTATAAAATTGGACCAAGTTAATTGTAAACAATCTAAACTTTTACAATAAAAAATATATATGGTATGAAAATATATTGAATGATGATTCTAAATGGTATTGACTTGATATTGTGGATGTAAATTTTCTTTTCTGTAAACTTGATCAAAATTTAGAAAGTTTGACCAATGCGAATTAAATAAAAACAGAGGGATTACGTGCTTATCCTACTTTCATTTGATCATGCATGCAAAAATTACCCACAAAAAAATGGAGCCGAAAAAGTTTGCCTTGGGTGCATCCATGGATAACCTGCTTGCGTTTGGTACATATGCTCCTTCCTTTGACCGATTGAGGCATGATGTTACGAATATCCCAAGAAAAATCTCCTATATACTACCAAAGCAGTGATACCAAATAATCACAACAAGATTTTTTTTTCAAGAACATGCAAGAGCATTGCATATCTTCTCTATTAAGATAGAGGGGGAACATAGATGGTTAACATGTTACAGGTGCTAGCAGTGGGGACGATTGTCTCCGACGTTGAAACGTTTTCAAAAAAAACTAACTGGTCCCTTAGCTTGTTTTTTTGCAAAATTCACTGTGTGTGGCGTAAATTCATTTGCAGAAAACACTGATCAGCCGATTTGGTCCATTTGAGCACCTTCTTAAAAGGTGGGGACTGATTGTAAGGAGCTGACTTGGCAAAAACTCGCCACACACTACAGGAATCAGTAAGTTTGCCGTCAGGCAAGGACAAACGGCAAAGGCAGGAATACAGACGGCAAAGATTTTGCCGTCAGCTGCTGACGGCAAACGTAGTCGGCAAACCCAAAGTCGGCAAATAGTACTTTGCCGTCTGCTTTTTATCGGGCAGACGGCAAAGAGATTTTGCCGTTAGTAAAACAAATAACAGACGGCAAAGAACAGCGTCTCTGCTGTCAGCCAAACTCCATGTTTGCCATCATCCGGAATCATCACAGACGGCAAATTGCTTTTTCATGATTAAAAAAACTAAAGCACCAGCGCTAGCAAACCCATCACAGCCGTAGTTTTGCACAACTGACCCACTTTTCAAACATAAATTCGTGGCACAATGTAGAAAAATTAGAAACAAAATGTGGAGCCCGTGAAACATCAATGCAACTACACGAATAGGCAGTGAGCATCAAATTTTTGCAGTTACACACACCTAGCAATTAATAACAATTACTAACAGCCACAAATTAAGTGCGGTGGTCGGGGCAATTGCATTCTTGGAGGGAGATGGAAAAGGTTGCGGCGCCGAGGGACGGGGACGGCGGCGTGCAGCTGCTCGGGGCGACGATGGCCGGGGCAAAGGGGGGAAGGGGTCGAGGCCGGCGGCGCCGGGGAGCAGGGCCCGCCGCGTGAGGCTGCACAGCGCGAAGGGGGAGGGCCGGGGCCGGCTGTGCCATGGCCGGCCGCGTGCTGCTGCTCGGGCTTTGGGGAAGGGCCGGGGCCAGCAGCGCCATGGCGGGCCACCTGCGGATGCTCGGGACGGCGAGGGAGGGCCGGGGCCGGCGGTTCCATGGCGGGCCTCCTGCCACTGCTCGGGGCGGCGAGGGGAGGGCCGGGGCCGGCGGCGCCATGGCGGGCCTCCTGTGGCTGCTCGGGGCGGCAAGGGAGGGCCGGGGCCGGCCGCCTCCGGCTGTTCGATGCGGCGAGGGAGGGCCGGGGCCGGCGGCGCCATTGTCGGCCGCCTGCGGCTGCTCGGGGCGGCGAGGGAGGGCCGAGGCCGGCTCCGTGTGTCGGATGGTAGGTGCGACATATGCCAACGGGTGGCTTATCATGGTGGGAGCCAGTAAGACGTCGCCGGTGCCTGGAAACGGGATGAGGCGAAGACATGCACGCCGGCGAATCTTACCCAGGTTCGGGGCTCTCCGTGGAGATAACACCCCTAGTCCTGCTCTGCGGGGTCTCCGTATGATCACTAGATCAGAAAGGGTAGCTACAAATGCTCCTAGAGCTGTCGAGTTCAAGGGAGAAGAAGAGCAAGGCTAGCTCTCACTTCCCTCTCTATATGATGTGTGTGTAACTCTAAGAAGCCAACCCTTTGCATGGGTGCCCCGGGGGGTTTATATAGGCCTACCTCCCGGGGGTACAATTGTAATCCGGCTGGGCGCGGGTCCCAGTCGTCAGCGTCTGCGCTCGCCGGTTTCTCTGCCGGCCGTTGGGGCCCGCCGACCGGTGGGTCCCGCCGGCTGCCGCCCTTTGGGTCGACAGTCCGGCCCCACCACCCGGGGGTTTTGTCGGTGGCTGTTTACTGTAGCCTCGCCTCTGATGACGAGGGCCTTGTCGAGGTAAGCGTGGCTACAGTGTGCCGCCTCGAGGGCTCTCACTGTAGCCTTACCTCGTCTTGTCTCCTTAATGTGGCACATGCTTCGAGGGAAGGGAGTAGCCGGCTTCTGGGGGCCGGCTACGCCCTTGGCCGACTGGGGGTGGCCGGGCCGCCTTCGCGCCTCTCTCTGGCAAAAGGGGCCCGCCGCCCGTGGGCCGTACTGGCGCCTGTCGTGGATGACGTTGAGGTCAACATGGCCACAGTGCCGAGCCGAACGGGAGATGGTCGGCCCGTACGGCGTCCTGTGGCCATGCCTGCCTCAGGCTTCGGGGGTAGTGGGCCGCACTGTGGCCACACCCCGTCTTGTCACCATTATGTGGGTGTAGTTCTGGTGGGTGCGGTCTTGGCCGGCTTTGTGGAGTCGGCGCGCTTCATGGCTGGCTCTTGGAAGTCGGTCCTCTTGGCGCCGGCTTCCTGGAGTCGGCCATCTCGCAACTATCTTGGGGGAGGTTACCAAGGCCGGGTCGCCTTTGGAGAGTCGGCCCCTGGGGTAGTCGGCCAGGGGAAGTCGGCCCAATGCTGCGAACGCTTGAAGGCTCAATCGGCCTGATAATTTTTGAAGAACCATGGGTAGTCGGTTAGGCTACCTGTGGCCATTTACTCCGACAGTAGTCCCCGAAGCTGATTGAGCTTCGAGGTTGGGTGGGAGTCGAGAAGCTCGGTCAGCTTCCTCTCTTAACGAGCTGGCAGCTGAGAGCCGACTCTGGTCGGGTGCGCCGTCTTGGTGAAAAAAAATTGGAGTCGGAGGACGGGAGCCTCCCTGAGCGCGCTCCGGGCCGCGGGCCGGCCACTTGCCGCCCGCGAACCACATGGCGTCCCATGGCTAAAAAGCCTACGAGCCCACGCGCGCGACGGGACGTCGCCGCAGGTCGGGGGCCCGCCACGCCTACGCCCGGGCCCAGGCGTGGATTCTCTGCGGCCCGAAGCCGCCCGCACGTCATCCTGCGGCGGTTTCGGCACGTTTTTAGGGCGTAATAATCATGAGGCGTGGGGGGAGTGGGTGCAGTTAATCCCACGTCTCACCCCACGCCCTGCCTCCCCGGCTTCACCGTGCGAAGCTATAAGTGGGGGGAGGGGGAGAGCGGCAGGCTCTCGCACGCCCCTCCTCTTTCCACCATCTTCTTCCTCCTGCCCTTTCTTTCAACAGCGCCTCGCCGCCGCGCTGTTCCACCACTCGATCCTCCGCCGCCGCGTTCGATCTCGCCAGCCCCACGCCACGATGCAGTACGGCGGGGATTGGGACGGCTCCAACGTCCATGAGGATCACGTCGAATTCCTCCGCAAGACGCGGCGGCTGCCCGACGCGGACAAGGTGGAGGTCCGTCTCGCGCCGGCAAAGGAGATTACGCCGGAGCCGCAGGAAGGCGAGCGGGTAGTCTTCCGCTCGCATTTCTTGCGCGGCATCGGCCTGCCCGTGAGCGCCTTCTTCCACTCTTTCCTCGAGTTCTACCAACTCCAGCCGCACCACCTCACCCCGAACACGGTGGTGCTGCTGTCCGCCTTCGTCACCTTGTGCGAAGGCTACCTCGGCGTCCTCCCTACCCTCGAGCTCTGGGGGGAGTTCTTCCAGTCCAAGCTGGGCACGCGCATGCAAGGCGTGCCGGCTCAGAGTGGCGCCTTCATCGCGATGCGGAGGGTGGCTGCCGACAACCCCTTCCCCGTCATCACGCTGATCCAGTCGGTGAAGCTATGGCAAAAGTCATACTTCTACGTGAAGAACGTCGCCCCGCAGGGCGACTACGTCAATCTGCCGGCTTACGTAGCCGGCCCACCGGCGGGCAGGCGGCCCTAGTGGTCCTATCGGGCCGTGACGCTGACGTCGGCTGGAGCCGCAGCTGTCGCCCGACTGCGGGTGATGATCCAGTCGGAGGGCTTGTCGGGCCCGACCTGCTGGCCGCCTTCGTCACGCGCCAGGTGCTCCCGCTCCAGAGCCGCCCTCATCTGATCTGTCAGATGAGCGGCCAGCTCGATCCGAGTCGGATGTGCACCAAGGACATGCCGCACGACGAGGTGGCCCATATGGTGAACTACCTTGCGAACTGCAAACTCTCCGCAGAGTGGCAGTTCGGCAAGGAGCCATATTGCCGAGCTCATCCGCCGCCCACGGTATGTCCTCTTCTTCTCCTTTTTCTGTTCTCAGTTTTATTGCCGAGTTCCTTTTGGCCGACTCTGACTAGTCGGCTTGTCTCGACAGAGCCCTCTTCTTCGGCCTGCAGGCGGGTCAGACGCGGAGCGCCGATTCGTCCCCGACCGGACAGAGCACGACCTGGAGGACCCCGACTTGGGGGCGGCTGCTATGGACGACAACACCGAGGCGGGCGGTGGCCAAGCCGGCGGCGAGGCAGGCGGCTCCGGGTTTGGAGTCAGCTTCGACGACTGGCCAGACGATGACGAGGCTGAAGTCGTCCCGCGCCGCCAGCCGGCGTCTAGCCACGGCGCGGGTTCCTCCACCGGGCCGCCTGCTCGGGGCGGCGGGCAAAAGCGTCGCGCCGCGCCAGGCTTGTTCGGCAGTCGGCCGAAGAAGCCCCGAGGCGGGGCAGCGGCGACTAGGCGGGAGGAGGTGGCCGCGAAGGCGGCCCGCTTCCGCAAGGTGGTGAAGCAACCGCAGACGGTGTCGGCGTAAGTACATACTCCTTCGTGTACTCTTTTTTCTTTTCTCGGCGACTAGGCAGGAGGAGGCGGCCGCGAAGGCGGCCCGCTTCCGCAAGGCGGTGAAGCAACCGCAGACGGTGTCGGGGTAAGTACATACTCCTTCGTGTACTCTTTTTTCTTTTCTCTGGGGCCTCCTGAATCTTTGTCTTTTTCTCCAAACAACCAGAGCTCAACTGTCGCTCGAGCGGGCTGATGCTGCCTCCGTCGTTGGGTCGCCGGGAGGATCCGGGAGCACTAATCGCCGCGTGGACCCCCGTGCCGACCTTCAGGCGGTGACGGAGCGGAACGCGCGGGAGGTGCGAGAGGAGCGGGAGGCGGAGGTGTTGAGGGCGGCCGCCGCCAAGGCGGCGCAGGAGGAGGAGGCGGCGAAGGCGCGCGCTGCCGCCGCGGCCAAGGCCCAAGCAGAGGCTGCGGCTGCGGCGATGGCGGAGGGGGCCTTGCTGGTCACCCCACTGCGCGTCGCGGCGCCTGGGGCCCCGGAGCCCTCGCCAGGAGAAGCCGGCGGTGACCAGCCGGGGCTGGAGAGGGATGACGACGTCGTCATCCTGGAGAGGGCGGCGGTACCGACCACGCCGACTGGGATGGCTCAAGGCGGCCGGCCTGATCTGCCGCCTGCGCAGTCGGCGGGGGGCGAGCCGGCCGCGAGGACTGAGCTGGCGGTCCGGACGCCGCCATGTCGGCGCGCGGGGAAGGCCGCGTCAGAGCCGCAGAAGGCTGCGTCGGAGCCGCAGCCGGCCGCGGGCTCCAGCTCGTCAGCCTGGGATGTGGAGGCGGCCAGCGCCACCTCGGGGTGGACGCCGGGCGGAGGGACGACCGTGATGAACGTGGCCGCGCAGGACGTCCGGACCCGGCTCCAAGCCCAGGCTACGGCGCTGAGGCGGTACAACCACGAGTTCCTTGCGACGCGGACGGCCATCCGGGTTAGTCTTCTTATCTTGCTTCTTTTGACCTTGATTTCTTCCGTGGGGGCGCGTCAGCGCACCCGCTGGGTGTAGTCCCCGAGTTCTGAGTCGGCTGCTGAGCAGGCGGCTTGGAACTTTTTAGTGGATCTAGTTTTGCTATTCTTGCTCTTACTTTGCTCTTCTGCCTGTCTTGCAGGACTACCACAATCTTCGCGCGGCTGCCTTCAACTCCCAGGCTCGGGAGCTGACCCGGAAGACCGCCGACCTAACTGAGAGCCGGGGTAAGTGCTTCGTCCTTTATCTCACGTGGGGGCGCGTCAGCGCACCCACTGGGTGTAGTCCCCGAGATTCGGGCCGACTGCTGAGCAGTCGGGTCGGATCTTCCTTGACGACTTCCTCTTATTGCTTCTTCTTTTTCTGACGTCCTTGCAGCGGCCAATGCCAGCCTGAGAGCACAGCTGGGAGAGTCTCAGGCTGCCCTTCGTGCCAAGGAGGCCGAGTTTGCCGCCATGGTGCAGGAACGTGACCGCCTGGCCAAGAGGTTGGCCGACCAGGAAGAGAGCCACAAGGCGGCTCTGAAGGCGGTGCAGGACAGCGAAGCCGCCCTCCAGGCCGAGTATGAGACACAGGCGGCTGGCTGGGCCGAAGCAAAGCAGACGCTGATCAATGACTATGGCCAGATCGAAGATTTGGTTGACGGTAAGCCGCCTGCTTCTTCGTCCTTTCTTGCCGCCTGCCGCTTTTGGCTTGTTTTCTGACTTGGTGTTTTCTCCTTTTTCTCTTTCTTTTTGCGCAGAGTACTTCCCTGGCTACTCTACCGCCGCCAACCAGATCATCGAGGCTCGCCGCGAGGCACGGAGGCAGGCTGGCGCTGAGATTGCGCCAAACGCTAGCCGGTCGCTGGAGGAGTAGCTCTTGGCAATCCAGGCCCGCCTCCAGCCAGCTCATCGACCGCTCCGCCGTCTTCAACGTGCCGGGGCGCAGGTGCTGGCCGCCCTCTGGCCTGGCGAAGTGGTTCCCCGCACCCCCAGTCGGACTGCCGACTGGCTGGAGGTGGCGGTCGGCCGCTTTGAAGCCTGGAAGGCTTCGGCGGCTCGGTCCGGCGCCAGGCGGGCGCTGGAGTTCGTCAAGGCCTAGTATCCCGGCCTGAGTCTGGACCAGCTGGCTACCTGGCGGCAGCAGGCCGACATGGAGCTGGAGCCGGCGCGGCCGGCTATCATCCGGCGGGCTTCGGCGATCGCCGACTACACCGACACCAGCGCCTTCGCCCCTGAGGTAGATGACAACGGTGTTGCATAGCCGGAGGACTGGTTCGGGCTGAACCCAGCAGACGGCGAAGACTCGGCGGAGGAGATCGACTCCAGCGACGAGGGTGAAGAAGAGGAGGAGGAAGGTGAAGACGCCGGGCCGGATGGTGGGGCGACCGGCCAGCCTCAGCCTGACCGCGCCTCCAGCAACACGTCGCGCGCGGGTGCGTCGCCTGCCACCGGTGGTGATCAGGCTGAGACCCGCCAGCCGGCCATTCCTTCAGCCGGCGACGCCGTCTCCACCGACCAACCCGGCTCCCACGTCACACCTTTAGTCTAGTCTGCTATCTTTTATTTTCCTGTCTTGTCACTTTTGGAACAATATTCTGTTAAGTTTACACAATTCCACCCACTGGGGGTGTATTCGAACTATGTCGATTGCCGGCCTGTTGAGGGCTTTATATGTATATATGACTATGCATGTGTTTGGCTTTTCCTTGTTCTTTGCTTTTCATCCTTCTGCTCTTTCCTTTGCCGCCCTCCCTTGGTTGCCGCCTCCCCACACAAACAGTCTCTGCAATCTGTAGCTGGAGAAGTGCTTGACCAATTGGGAGGGCAAGTACTCTAGCTTTGTTGGATTAGAGCTAAGTGTTTAGGAAGCCGGCCAGCCGGCTGTTCTGACAGCCGGTAGGCGTGGTTGGAGGTCGTCTTTTCACTATATAAGTTCATTAGTCCTTAGCCGTTTTTCGTGTGGGCATCCTTTCTGCCTTGGCTCTTGCTAGTCGGACAGTCGGTTCTTCGAGCTGCGACTTTCAACAAGAGAGGACTCGGGAGCCGGCACACTACTTGTCTGACTTCAGGTAGAACTTTTAATATAGCTCAAGGCGGCCAGTCCCCGGGCCGACTAGTCGAACCCGGTGCCAGACAAGAAATCAAATGTAATAATACATTCATGGATATGACACTCGTCACTCATAGATAAATAAAGGCAGTCCCCGAGTGCTCCTCGGGGAGCCTGTTGTTTCATACTTAATACAAAAGGGTAGCATGATACATACTGCTTTCAACAGTAAAATCTTCTCAGGAGGTTCGCATTCCATGGTCGCTCCGACTCCTTGCCGGAGTCGTCCCTCTTGCGTGCTCTTGGTTTTTGCGCGTCAATCAGGTAGTAGGAGTTGTTGCCTAGTGCCTTGCTGATGACGAAGGGGCCTTCCCAAGGGGCCGAGAGCTTGTGCTGGCCGGCTGTTTGCTGGATCAGCCGAAGCACAAGATCGCCCTCCTGGAAAGATCTTGGCTTGACCTTGCAGTTGTGGTAACGGCGCAACCCCTGCTGGTAGATGGCGGACCGACTGAGTCCTAATAGCCAGCCTTCTTCCAGTAGGTCGACACCGTCTTCTCTTGCTTCCTTGGCCTCCGCCTCTGTGTACATGGTGACCCGAGGCGAGTCAAACTCGATGTCGGTTGGGATGACAGCCTCGGCACCATATACAAGGAAGAATGGAGTGAATCCGGTTGATTTGTTGAGGGTAGTACGCAGATTCCAGAGGACAGCCGGCAGCTCATCGAGCCAGCAGCCGGCCGATCGCTCCAGTGGCACAACCAGTCGGGGCTTGATGCCGGAGAGGATGAGTCCATTTGCTCGCTCGACCTGGCCGTTTGACTGCGGGTGGGCAACGGACGCTAAGTCCAGTCGGATACCCTGCGTCGCGCAGAAACGTGCCAGTGCTCCTTTGGCAAAGTTCGTGCCGTTGTCGGTGATGATGCTGTGCGGCACGCCGTACCAAGTAGTGATGTCGGTGATGAATGTTACGGCAGGTTCTTAAAAGGGCTTCTTGATTGGCTTTGCTTCGATCCACTTTGTGAATTTGTCCACGGCGACAAGCAGATGTGTCAAGCCGCCACGGGCTATCTTAAAAGGGCCCACCATGTCCAGTCCCCAGACGGCAAAGGGCCAGGTGAGGGGAATGGTCTTGAGTGCAGAAGCCGGCAGGTGTTGCTTGGAACTGAAGACTTGGCATCCTCTGCATATCTTGACTATCTCTTTGGCATCTTCCAAAGCAGTCGGCCAAAAAAAACCGTGGCGGAAAGCTTTGGCCACAAGTGATCTTGAGGCTGCGTGGTGGCCGCATTCGCCTTGATGGATATCCTTGAGGATTGCCACTCCTTTTTCTGGCTTGACACAGCGCTGGAAGACTCCAGTGATGCTGCGCTTGACAAGCTCTCTGTTGATTATTGCATATGCTCCGGCTCGTCGTTGGACTAGTCTTGCTGAGATCTCATCAGCCGGCAGCTCTCTGCTGACTAGGAATTTGAGGATGGGCTAGGCCCATGATGGAGCAGTGACTTCTTCTTCTGTTAATGCGGCCACCATGACTCGGGTGGGTGGGTCGGGTGGCGTGGAGTTGGATTCGGCCATCCCCGGGCCGGGTTCTAAAGTCCCCGGGCCAGTTGTCGAAGTCACCGTGCCGCCTGCGGGATTCCTCCAGTCGGATCCGGCTGTATCAGGCACAGGCGGTACGAAGATAGAGTCTGACTCTGGAGACGGCTTGATGGACGACTTGAGGAGGCGCTGGAGGGAGACGCCGGTCGGTATAGCCTGTCAGGTGGAGCTGATCCGTGCCAGGGCATCTGCTTGGTCATTGTCGGCCCTTGGCACGTGAAGGAACTCGCACCCTTCGAAGTACCCACTGATCTGCTGGACGAGGAATCGATAGCTTGCCATGTTTGCGTCCTTGGCGTCCCAGTCGCCAGACGACTGCTGGACCACGAAGTCTGAGTCGCCATAACACAGGATCCGGCGTATGCCGAGCTCTTTGGCTAGCCGGAGCCCATGTATGAGTGCCTCGTACTCGGCCACGTTGTTGGAGGCGGCGAAGTGGATTTGCAGCGTGTATCTGAGTTTGTCGCCTTTGGGAGAAGTGAGGACGATGCCGGCTCCCAAGCCGGTGCGCGTCATGGACCCGTCGAAGTTCATCCGCCAATGGGTAGAGTCGGGAGCCGGCGGTAGGTACTGGGTCTCGGCCCAGTCGACGAGGAAGTCGGCCAGTGCTTGGGACTTGATGGCGGTGCGGGGCTGGTAGAAAATTGTGTATGGTGCCAACGCAATGGCGCACTTAGCCACCCGGCCAGATGCATCCCGGCTGCCTATGATCTCGGCCAGCGGGGCGGTGCACACGACCGTGATGGGATGCTCTTGGAAGTAGGGCTTCAGCTTCTTGGCGGCAAAGTACACCCCATAGCACATCTTCTGGTAGTGCGGGTAGTTCTGTTTTGAGCTGGATAGTACTTCGCTTAGATAATACACCGGCCTCTGGACTAGCTGGGCTCGGCCTTCTTCCGGGCGCTGGACCACAACAACTGTACTGACTACTCGGCTAGTCGCGGCAATGTAAAGGAGCATGGGCTCCTTCTCAGTCGGTGCCGCCAGGACAGGTGGAGTGGTCAGCATCTTCTTCAGCGCATGGAAGGCTTGGTTGGCTTGGTCATTCCACTCGAAGTGAGTGGACTTCTTCATGAGTCGGTACAGGGGGAGAGCCTTCTCTCCTAGCCGGCTGATAAAGCGGTTTAGGGAGGCCAAGCACCCGGTGAACTTCTGCACATCTCGCAATTTGGTGGGAATCTCCATCCTCTCGATGGCCTTGATCTTCACAGGGTTGCACTCGATGCCGCGTTCGGAGACCAGAAAGCCTAGCAGCTGGCCGGCTGGTACTCCGAACACGCATTTCTCGGGGTTGAGCTTGATTTGGAATCGGCGCAAGTTGGCAAATGTTTCTTTGAGGTCTTCCAGCAGGGTGCCGCGCTTCTCTGTCTTCACCACAATGTCGTCTACATAGACGTGGGCATTTCTGCCGAGTTGCTTGAGGAGGCATTTCTGCATGCAACGCTGAAAAGTGGCACCGGCATTCCTTAAGCCGAATGTCATAGTCAGGTAACAGAAAGCTCCGAATGGTGTGATGAAGGCAGTCTTCAGGCGGTCTGCTGGGTCCAACTTGATTTGATGGTACCCTGAGTAGGCGTCCAAAAAGCTCAACAGCTCGCATCCGGCTGTGGAATCTATCACTTGGTCAATCCGTGGCAAAGCAAACGGATAATTGGGGCAGGCCGCGCGTGGATCCGTGAGCCTTCAAGCGTGGACGGGACGATCTACCCCCAGCACGCTGGCGATAGCCGCGCCGCGCTTCTGGACGAAGCCGGCTCGGCTCGGCCCGCTACGCGGCGGCGTACCGAAGGCGGCGCGGTCGACCTCGCGCTGGTGGGCCTCGGTGAGGCGTCACATGGAGGCTATCTTCCGGCCTTCCGCGATGAGGGCGAGGCGGCGTGCCTCCAAGGTCTCAGCGTCGGCGTCGGCCGGGATGGGGACGGATAAGTCGTGCATCGCTGCTTGCAGGGCGTTGTGGGCGTTCTCGCCCGAGTTGGCGACGTGGCTGATGACCAGCACTTCGGTGATGGCGCTGCTGCCGCTGTCAGCTCGAGGAAGAGGGTCGTCGAAGACCACCACGTCGGAGGGGTAGGCGTCGAGCGATGCCGTGCCGGAATCGACAAGCATCGGGTCGGTGGAGCCGACCGACTCCAAGTCTGCGGCAGGCTCGCTGGAGACGTGAAGTTGGTCGAGGAGGCTGACGAGGCGGCTCTCGGGGTAGTACGTGCCTACGTCGGACGCGGGCTCGTCGGAGATGCGAGCCTCGCCGAGCAGATCGGCGAGGCAGCTCGCTGCGCAGGCGTCGTCGACGCCTTGCAGCGCGTCGGGGCAAACGCCATCGGGCGCAGCAGGCTGGCTGCGCTCGCGTGGAAGGAAAAGGGTTCCCGTCCAGAACAGGTCTCCGGACGACGGTGCACCTGGCCCCACGGTGGGCGCCAAATGTCGGGTGGTAGGTGCAACATATGCCAACGGGTGGCTTATCATGGTGGGAGCCAGTAAGACGTCGTCGGTGCCTGGAAACGGGATGAGGCGAAGACATGCACGCCGGCGAATCTTACCCAGGTTCGGGGCTCTCCGTGGAGATAACACCCCTAGTCCTGCTCTGCGGGGTCTCCGCATGATCACTAGATCAGAAAGGGTAGCTACAAATGCTCCTAGAGCTGTCAGGTTCAAGGGAGAAGAAGAGCAAGGCTAGCTCTCACTTCCCTCTCTATATGATGTGTGTGTAACTCTAAGAAGCCAACCCTTTGCATGGGTGCCCCGGGGGGGTTTATATAGGCCTACCTCCCGGGGGTACAATTGTAATCCGGCTGGGCGCGGGTCCCAGTCATCAGCGTCTGCGCTCGCCGGTTTCTCCGCCGGCCGTTGGGGCCCGCCGACCGGTGGGTCCCGCCGGCTGCCGCCCTTTGGGTCGACAGTCCGGCCCCACCACCCGGGGGTCTTGTCGGCGGCTGTTTACTGTAGCCTCGCCTCTGATGACGAGGGCCTTGTCGAGGTAAGCGTGGCTACAGTGTGCCGCCTCGAGGGCTCTCACTGTAGCCTTACCTCGTCTTGTCTCCTTAATGTGGCACATGCTTCGAGGGAGGGGAGTAGCCGGCTTCTGGGGGCCGGCTACGCCCTTGGCCGAATGGGGGAGGCCGGGCCGCCTTCGCGCCTCTCTCTGGCAAAAGGGGCCCGCCGCCCGTGGGCCGTACTGGCGCCTGTCGTGGATGACGTTGAGGCCAGCATGGCCACAGTGCCGAGCCGAACGGGAGATGGCCGGCCCGTACAGCGTCCTGTGGCCATGCCTGCCTCGGGCTTCGGGGGTAGTGGGCCGCACTGTGGCCACACCCCGTCTTGTCACCATTATGTGGGTGTAGTTCTGGTGGGTGCGGTCTTGGCCGGCTTTGTGGAGTCGGCGCGCTTCATGGCTGGCTCTTGGAAGTCGGTCCTCTTGGCGCCGGCTTCCTGGAGTCGGCCATCTCGCAACTATCTTGGGGGAGGTTACCAAGGCCGGGTCGCCTTTGGAGAGTCGGCCCCTGGGGTAGTCGGCCAGGGGAAGTCGGCCCAATGCTTCGAACGCTTGAAGGCTCAATCGGCCTGATAATTTTTGAAGAACCATGGGTAGTCGGTTAGGCTACCCGTGGCCATTTACTCCGATACCGTGCGACTGCTTGGGACGAAGAGCGAGCGAGGAGAGAGGAGGGAGAACGAGAAGGAGAGGAGGGCGCGTGCGACGTGGGGGTGCGTGCATCATGGGTGGATAAGTGCGTCTGACAGTAGTGGTGGGATGGGGTCGTGCGTTATGGGCTGGTGTGGCTGAGTTTGCCATGTCATCGATCCACGAGATCAATCCTCATGCTGTGCTTCTTCTTTGCCGTCTGTCAAAAAAACACAGACGACAAAGGGTTCAGTTTGCCGTCTGTTAATAAAAAATAGACAGCAAAGATTCTTTGCCGTCTGTGGATAAAAACATACACGGCAAAGATTTTTTGCCGTCTGTGTTTTTATTGGCAGATGGCAAACTAAGGTCTTTGCCGTCTATGTTTCTTTTGGCAGACGGCAAAGTACACTTTGTCGTCAGTCATTCTTTGCCGTTAGCTGCTGACGGCAAAAGTTGTCTTTGCCGTCAGGCACGACAAAAAGCTGACGGCAAAGACCCCCACAGACGGCAAAGACCCCCACAGACGGCAAATTAGCTGATTCCTGTAGTGACATGCGCGCGTTGACTAAGTCTTCTTCCTTCTCCTCCCCCCCCCCCCTCTTACAGAGCAGTGGATGGCGGCGCTCCACAGAACCTGCAGAACGGCGCCAATGGGCTCTCATCGCCAGCTTGGGGAGGCAGATGGACCTCACCAGCGTCGAGGTCAAGGACCACCTCTTCTCTCTGCTCGACTATGCAATGGAGAGCACTATATAGGATGTGCGATGGCGGCCATGAGGACAAGCACGCAGGGCGGCTGAGGCAGTGGGGAGGAGGCCAAGGACCACTAGGGCGAGCCCAATATGGAATTCGACGGGGAGCAGCCCCAACCTCGCTGGGCGATGAGATCATGAGATCCGTCTCTGCCCGCGCGCCGCGACCTGCCTGCGGCAAGCCGCCATGGTTCAGTTCAAGGTGGCACAGATCAATGAAGTTACTAGATCTCTCCATGAGCTAGAGATCCACATTGGAATCTTTTTTGTCATCCATCTCTCTGATTAGGTTCAAATAACCACCCAAAACACAACAACGGCCTAGTTGGGTGTTAACTGGTGTCTCACTTCTTTCTTTGACCTTCAATCTTACTCTCATTCTCTTGCTGGTCAAAATAGACGCTTCTCCTGGTTCGGTTTTGCAGCTATGTCCTGGGGCCTATGGACTACTAGGAATAAGTTTACTATTGAAAACACATTCATGTCTAAACATGTTGATTGTCTTTTCAAATTGATTTCTTTTCTACAGCAGTGGAAATTATTGACTAAGGACCAGGATTGTGGAGCAACTGAAGACATGATCGCACGGGTGCATTCTACAGCTTCTTCCTTGCTACAGAACGACCATGCCAATGCTAGCTGACCTAGTTCTTTTTGGTTCGTTATGCCCCTTGGGCGTAGGTAGTTGGCCTGCGTGCCTATTCCGGCTTTCATGCCGTGCAACCGTATTGTCTTAATCTCGCTATGTTTGGTTGTATGCTCTAAACCTTTTTGATGGCTTTATTTATAAAGTTGGGTGTGTGGATTTTCTCTAAAGACCCGACAACAGCCACAAACAAAGTTGGCCAGCATGCGCAGGCCACATGGGCCACAACCCGGAGGCGGATCCGCATGGGGGCATCGAAGGAGCCAGCCAAAGCTATGTGAGGCCGCACCGCCATGCCTGGAACCCCCGTAGCTAGGTCTAGCCACAGGGCCACTTGCAAGGGCGGAATGATGAGGCGACACCAAGGAACCGATGAGAGGAGAGACAAAGCTGCGCAGGGGTAGAGCGGCGTGGGAGGCATATTTAGCTGGCTACACGACGTCATGTGCGTGACGTGTGAGGAAGCAAACTGTAGGACGACGCCAAATTTTGCAATATCGGCCACGCATGTCATGCACAAAGCAGTTTCGTACCTCTAAAATTCCAGCAGCAAAAGACAAAGCTAATCGACGACGACAACGACATTAAATTTTAACAAGCACCAAAGCATAGACATATGTGAAAAGGAAACGGCAACATTACTTAAATTTGCAGAATAATTACTAGATTATAGTAGCCCGAAGAACTAGCGGGCCAGCAATGTCCGGTGCATCCATGTCACTTCACTAGATCAAATCGGTTCTGGCGTAGTCCAGGATTCAATGCTTGCATCCTCTGATGACCACGAGTCATCGGAGTCATTGGAATCATTAGAATCATAATAAGTGTCATGGATGTCATAATAACTGTACTCATAATCATAACCATGATCGGCTGCATAGTCCCATTGGTTACCCATGTGGAAAGTCTTGATCCTGTCACATTTTGCTCGCAGGACTTCTTCGTCGTCGATCTCGATCTCGCAGCAATTGTAAATATCAACGATCTCCACGCAAGGACAGTTGTCGAGTATGGCCGTCAGCCCTTGATTGGAGAGTTGAATATCGGCGACCTCAAGACACTGCAGCTCTACCAGAGGCGACTTTTGCATCACCTCGATGAATACTTCGTCAGTGATGTCGTGGCAGTCTTTGAGGCAAAGACTCTTCAGCGAGGGCGACCTATATAAGATTAGCAACTGGCTGTAGTTAGTACTCAACAACTAAACAGGGAATCAGATATGTTTTTTTTTTGCGGGAAAGGGAATCAGATATGTTTAGTGACGGATACTTTTAAGATTTTAACTCTAATTAAAAAGACACAAATAATGTAGTTAGTACTTCACTGACACTGAGTACGTACCTTTGAGCAATATAGATGAGGAGCTCATTGGTAACAAAACGCTCTCCCGCAAACATTTGAAGCTGCCCGTCGGAGCGGTCGACGGCCACCTTGGCCATCGCCAACAGTCTGGCAGAATACTTGAACCTCCGCACGAACTTGTGGCCCTCCATCTTCACGCATCACCACACGTCGGGCAGCTTGGCCGCCTGGAGCCACGAGTGGCACACAAGGCCCGCACCCATGAGGACGTCGATGGCGCCGAGCTTGGCGAAGAGGAAAGAAAGCACGTCGATGGGAAGCTCCGACCAGTCCCGGGCCGGCGGCACCGGCGAAGGTGCCACGTCCATTTGGCAGGATACCTGGAACGGATTCAGATAAGTAAGAATCGGGTGAGGACCGAAAAGCTTTGTAGTACTCCGCCGGGAAGAAGAGGAGTATCACTGTAAGTTGATCCGTACCTAGGCCGACATGCAGCGTGTTGATCAACTCGGCCGGGAAGATGCGGAGCTCTATCTGATTCATCGTTTGTGCTCTTGGATGCAGTTTATAGAAGTGTCTGAAGCCTAGGGGTTTGCCGGGGTAGCTGAAGGGTGAGAGTTGGGCGATTAATTAGCAGGAACGCGATCGGTCGGTGACTGGAGAAGAGCGAAGGTTTTGCGCGGGAATGGAGGGGGTCGTGCGCTGTGCGCGCCCCGTCGTGTTCTACGCCAAATACTACTACCCAGCATTAACTACATCTAATTAGAGGGGAAGAAGAGGGGCCTGGCCATGGCAGTAGTACAAAGTAATTCTTCGGTGACCAATTTCGCAACATAATATGACAGATTTTATTGCCTGGAGTTATACGAAAAATGGTCTGTTTTTTGTACGGTCTGCTTACTCTGTGGAGTGGAACTATCAGTATGGGAGCAAACTAAAATATTCCAACGGGATGGGACGGAGCACACGTAACCCTATATGGTGTCAGATATGGAAGTTATCTTGTCCGGCTAAAGTCAAAATATTTTTATGGCGGACACTACATGGTACTCTTCCATGTCGGACAACACTCACTAATAGACGCATGAAGGTCTCACCCTTGTGTCCTACATGCTCCCAGGGTGCAGAAGATACAAAGCACTTGCTTTTCCTATGTAGAAAAGCGAAGGAGGTTTGGAAAAGGTTAGGGTTGGATATGATTATTGAGAGAGCTTGTGAGATTGATCGTGCTGGGGAGGCAATACTGGAATACTTATTACTTCTTCCAGATCAAGATCTGCGCATTATGGGGTAGAAAAATGTTCGAGAAATAGTAGCTATCTCTGCTTGGTATCTATGGTGGGAAAGAAGGAAATTAGTGCATAAGGAATTCACTCAAAATGCGACTCAGATCTTAATGGGGATCATAGCTCTTACATATAATTTTGTAAATGCATCATCTTCAAATGCGTCCATAAAAAAGGGGTTGGCAATGTCCTCCTAGGGGCTTTGTGAAACTCAATGTTGACGCCTCTTTGCTGTAGGGTACGATGGGGGCAGTATTGAGAGACGACAAAGGTAGGTTTATTGCAGGAGGGAATGGAAAGATAGACTACTGTGCGGACGTTCTCATGGCGGAGGCCTTAGCTCTCAAATTTGGCCTAAATTTAGCGCAAAGGGCGGGATGTAATCGCCTAATCATCAACTCTGACAATCTGAAGGTGGTTGAGACAATGCAAGACGGAGGACAGTCAGCGGGAGCGGCGGTGGCAATCTTCGATGACTGCTATCACTATGCTTGTGATTTTATCATGACTAAATTCGAACATTGTAATAGAGAAGCAAATAAAGTAGCACATGAACTTACTAGATTAGCTAGATTTTTTTCGACTTCGGTTTGGTTTGAGAAGCCTATTAGTGAAATTGTAACATTTCTCACAAACGATGTATTGGTTATTGCTAATGAATAAAATTTCGTTTATTTAAAAAAAATCTTCGGTGAGACCTGGAGGAGGCGAAACGCAGGAGTTGATGCATCGATCTGAAACCACGCAAGCTCAATCGACGGTCTCCTCGGAAATGTAAAGCCTCTGCATTAACCTAGCAGTAATTAACTCGTTCTCGAAACAAAGAAAAACTTAACCAACTCGGCCTGCGTGTGCTCAGTTCTTGACGGGACGGAGTAGCGTTGGACTTCGTTTGAATTTAACACGAACGCGACTAGGTTCTCCAGAGAGAGGTAGCCCGGCATCTCGCTGCTATATATATATGGACTGTGATATTTGTCAACCGTGTGACAGACTGCAAAAATACCAACCGATCCTGCCAGCGAGGCCCAGCTCGCTCGATGCGTCTAAGGAGGCCCGAGTGCGTTCCATCCAAAATTTTCTCTCGTCCCTATTGCCCTCGCACCTCCCACGTTCTCTCGGCCAGTATTGTTTTCCACCTTTTTTTCGCGTTCCCAAATTTTTTCTCTCGTCCCATTAGCCTCCCACTTCCCCATGTTTTTCCCAGTTAGTTTTTTCTTACCTTTTTTCGAACTCAAGCCCTCCCTCGTTTGATGCTGCAGGGCTTACACAAAGCCCAATAACCAACTAGCCAACACACAATTTCTGTTCACATTCTAAAGAATTATACTACTTCACCGCTGGGGCATATTATTATCATGACATTTACACAGTAGTAATTCAAGGTTTGCTTCCAACAATTTTTTTCCTATGTTAAAAAGTTACCGCGTGTGAATTATCAGGTCTCCGGTGCATATATTATCATGTCATCTACACAAAGATAACCGATGAATATTTTCCACAATTTTTTCCCCAGGGTCAAATGTTACCACGTGTTTTGTACCTAAGTTATCATGTGTGTGATGCGTATATTACCATACTATTTACACAGAAGTTATTGAGGGTATTTCAACAATTTTTTTAGACAAATACTAAAACATGGCTTTGATACATCCGTATTTAGACAAATCTAAGACAAGAATTTTGGGACGGAGAGAGTATATATCTAAGTCATCGCACTAGTAGAAAAAGAGGCTTCCATACGCCCCCATTAGTCCCCAAAATAATCGAACCGCGACAAAAGGGTTCTTTAGTCGCGGTTCGGGAGGAGACCCGCGACCAACTATCTAGGCCCAGCGCGCTCGGTCGACAGCTGGCGGACGGGAGGGGCTTTAGTCCCGATTGGCCTGGCCAACCGGGACTAAAGGTCCTCATGCTGGCCCGAAGGCCTTTAGTCGCGGTTGGCCAGACCAACCGGGACTAAAGGTTAGTCCTTTAGTCCCGGTTGGTGCCACCAACCGGTACTAATTGGATTTGAGGCATTAGTACCGGTTCATGGCACGAACCGGTACTAAATGGCCCATCAAACTCTACCCCCCCCCCCCATGGACCGCCTTTTCAGTTTTAGAAAAACCAAAAGAAAATGATGGAAATGTCAAAAAAATAAAATAAAATAAGTTTCTCATGTGATATGTGGTCTAGTTGTTGGGAAAATTAACAAATATGAATTTCGACTTTATTTGCAAAATCTCTCTGGAATTTCTTAAAATGGGCATAATTTTTGCATACGAACTCGGATGAAAAAGTTTTTTATATGAAAAATCATCTACTCGAAAAGTTACATCCGAATTTAATCGAGGGAACCCCGTTAAACATTTTCAAAATCCTCAAAAACCTAACAAAAAAAAGATACGGGGCTTTTAAGATCTGGAGAGGCAAAAAAATTCAAAAAAATTCAAATTGTGGTCAAACTGTGGTCAAACAATGGTCAAACTAATTATTCTAGAATATTAGTGTTACTAAATAATTATTTCAGTTTTTTTTAAATTTTGGTCAAATCTGGTCAAACTGTGGTCAAACAGTGGTCAAACAATGGTCAAACTAATTATTCCAGAAATATTAGTGTTACTAAATAATTATTGTTTTTTAAAACAATAGTTTCAAACTTAAACAGTGAAATGTGTCACTTCATGCTCAAGCTAAATTCCTGAGGGTTAATAGAATTGACATCCTACTATTGTCAGGAAAACAACAAGTGCAGACTTGGAAACGAGGGAGAATAGAACCCGGAAGTTAAGCGTGCTCAGGCTGGAGTAGTGAGAGGATGGGTGACCGTCCGGGAAGTTAGACGATTTGGAATGATGAGGAGTGATTAGAGATTAGAGGATAAATTGAGCAGTGATGAGGGGTGGTGATTAGAGATTAGAGGTTACAATAATTCAGAAATTTGAAAATAAAAAAAAATTAAAAAAATTCGCAAAAAAACCAGGTTTAGGGGTGCTAAAACCCTAAACCTGCGGAGGAGGCCTTTAGTCCCGGTTAGCCACGAGAACCGGGACTAAAGGTCCTCCGCCCCGACGAACTCCTGGCGCCCACGTGGACGGGCCTTTAGTCGCGGTTCGTAAGAGGCGCGACTAAAGGGGGGCTTTAGTCGCGCATATTTAGTCCGGTTGCACAGCCGGGATTAATGGCCTTTGCGAACCGGGACTAAAGGCCTATTCTCTACCAGTGTCATGTCTGTAGTGCATAAATCACCAATTCACCATCAAATGTACAAAAAGAGTTACAACGTTATGTTATCAACAACTTTTCTCCCCGGGTGAAAGTTATCATCGTGTTTCTACGCAATTTATCAAAAATTATCATGCTATTTACACCGAAATTATTGGCCGTATTATCATTTCTGTTTGAACAGAAGTTATTGTATGTAAGTCATCAGGTCCATGATGCGTATATTTCCGTGCTATTCACACAAAAGTTATCGGGAGGTATGTTTCCAACAACTTTATTCCCGGGTCAAAAAGTTATCATGGTGTATGTATTTGAGTTATCAGCTCCGTGATGTGTAAATTATCATATTATTTTCATAGAAGTTACCGCACGCATGCTTAGAGCATCTCCAGCCGCGCCCCCAACAGGCCCCCCAGGCGACTTTTTCGGCGCCGACGCCAAAAAAACGTCCCAGTCGCGCCCCCAGGACGACGAAAAGCGCCGGTTCGGCCCTTTTTTCCGCCCGGCGGCCGCAGGCCGAACCCGGCGCGCTGGGGGGCGCTTGGGGGCTCCGACGCAAGGGAAAAGCGCGGCTGGCCCATGCCGTCAGGTGAAAAGTCAAGATTTTCTTCCCCAACTCGCCTCCCACCCCCGCGCTCTCGGCCACCACTAGGTATATCCCGGCGCCGCCCCGCTGCCCTTCACCGGTAGATAGCCATTCCCCACCGGAAAAATAGCAGAGGTTCGCCGCGGCAGCCCCTCCGACACCAGCTGGGCGTTTCCGGCCGCCTTTTCCGGCCGCGGAGGGGCAGTTTAGCGGCGGGTGCACGCCCACCGCGCGCAAGGTGTTCGGCGATTTGCCTACCTCGGCGATGGACTCGGATGACGAGGAAGTGCTCGCCGCGCTGCTGGAGGAGGAAGCCGAGGCCGACGTCCAGGAAGAAGAGCATCTCATGGTGCTCGCCGCCCTCGCCCAGCTGCTGGCGAGCAATGAAAAGCCGCGGTGAGGTGGCTCGGCGCCGGGGCGGGTGAAAGCAAAGAACCAGCATCGTCTCGAAGGCTACTGCATGCTCTACTCCGACTACTTCGCCGATGCTCCACTTCACGGCGACAGAACATTTCGGCGCCGTTATCGGATGAGCAGAAAGCTTTTCCTCAGGATTGTGAATTCCATCCGGGAGTTCGACAACTACTTCAAATGCAAGATAGATTGCACCGGCAAACTTGGATTCACCTCCATCCAGAAATGCACGACAGCGATGAGGATGCTTGCATACGGAGCTCCCGGTGACTCACAGGACTGTTGGGGATCGTAACAGAATTTTAAAATTTCCTACGCCTCACCAAGATCCATCTATGGAGTATACTAGCAACGAGGGGAAAGGAGTGCATCTACATACCCTTGTAGATCGCGAGCGGAAGCGTTCTAGTGAACGGGGTTGATGGAGTCGTACTCGTCGTGATCCAAATCACTGATGACCGAGCGCCGAACGGACGGCACCTCCGCGTTCAACACACGTACGGAGCAGCGACGTCTCCTCCTTCTTGATCCAGCAAGGGGGAAGGAGAGGTTGATGAAGATCCAGCAGCACGACGGCGTGGTGGTGGAAGTAGCGGGGATCTCGGCAGGGCTTCGCCAAGCTTCTGCGAGAGGGAGAGGTGTTGCAGGGGGAGAGGGGGGCGCCGGCCCTGGGAGATCAGATCTCCAAGGGGGGCGGCGGCCAAGGGGGAAAGGGGGGTGGGCTTCCCCCCCAAGCCAAGTGGGGCGCCCCCCACCCCTAGGGTTTCCAAACCTAGGCGCAGGGGGAGGCCCAAGGGGGGGCGCCCCAGCCCACTAAGCGCTGGTTCCCTTCCCACTTCAGCCCATGGGGCCCTCCGGGATAGGTGGCCCCACCCGGTGGACCCCTGGGACCCTTCCGGTGGTCCCGGTACAATACTCATAACCCCCGAAACTTTCCCGGTGGCCGAAACTGGACTTCCTATATATAATTCTTCACCTCCGGACCATTCTGGAACTCCTCGTGACGTCCGGGATCTCATCCGGGACTCCGAACAACTTTCGGGTTTCCGCATACTAATATCTCTACAACCCTAGCGTCACCGAACCTTAAGTGTGTAGACCCTACGGGTTCGGGAGACATGCAGACATGACCGAGACGCCTCTCCGGTCAATAACCAACAGCGGGATCTGGATACCCATGTTGGCTCCCACATGTTCCACGATGATCTCATCGGATGAACCACGATGTCGAGGATTCAATCAATCCCGTATAAAATTCCCTTTGTCAACCGGTATGTTACTTGCCCGAGATTCGATCGTCGGTATCCCAATACCTTGTTCAATCTTGTTGCCGGCAAGTCTCTTTACTCATACCGTAATGCATGATCCCATGACTAACTCCTTAGTCACATTGAGCTCATTATGATGATGCATTACCGAGTGGGCCCAGAGATACCTCTCCGTCATACGGAGTGACAAATCCCAGTCTCGATCCTTGTCAACCCAACAGACACTTTCAGAGATACCCGTAGTGCACCTTTATAGTCACCCAGTTACGTTGTGACGTTTGGTACACCCAAAGCACTCCTACGGCATCCGGGAGTTACACGATCTCATGGTCTAAGGAAAAAATTCTTGACATTGGAAAAGCTCTAGCAAACGAACTACACGATCTTTGCGCTATGCTTAGGATTGGGTCTTGTCCATCACATCATTCTCCTAATGATGTGATCCCGTTATCAATGACATCCAATGTCCATAGTCAGGAAACCATGACTATCTGTTGATCAACGAGCTAGTCAACTAGAGGCTTACTAGGGACACGTTGTGGTCTATGTATTCACACATGTATTACGATTTCCGGATAACACAATTATAGCATGAACAATAGACAATTATCATGAACAAGGAAATATAATAATAACCATTTATTATTGCCTCTAGGGCATATTTCCAACAGTCTCCCACTTGCACTAGAGTCAATAATCTAGTTACATTGTGATGAATCGAACACCCATAGAGTTCTGGTGTTGATCATGTTTTGCTCTAGGGAGAGGTTTAGTCAACGGATCTGCTACATTCAGGTCCGTATGTACTTTACAAATATCTATGTCTCCATTTTGAACACTTTCACGAATGGAGTTGAAGCGACGCTTGATATGCCTGGTCTTCCTGTGAAACCTGGGCTCCTTGGCAAGGGCAATAGCTCCAGTGTTGTCATAGAAGAGAGTCATCGGGCCCGACACGTTGGGAATCACCCCTAGGTCGGTAATGAACTCCTTCATCCAGATTGCTTCTTCCGCTGCTTCTGAGGCCGCCATGTACTCCGCTTCACATGTAGATCCCGCCACGACGCTTTGCTTGCAACTGCACCAGCTTACTGCCCCTCCATTCAAAATATACACGTATCCGGTTTGTGACTTCGAGTCATCTAGATCTGTGTCGAAGCTAGCGTCGACGTAACCCTTTACGACGAGCTCTTCGTCACCTCCATAAACGAGAAACATATCCTTAGTCCTCTTCAGGTACTTCAGGATATTCTTGACCGCTGTCCAGTGTTCCATGCCGGGATTACTTTGGTACCTTCCTACCAAACTTACGGCAAGGTTTACATCAGGTCCGGTACACAACATGGCATACATAATAGACCCTATGGCCGAGGCATAGGGGATGACACTCATCTTTTCTCTATCTTCTGCCGTGGTCGGGCATTGAGCCGTGCTCAATTGCACACCTTGCAATACAGGCAAGAACCCCTTCTTGGACTGATCCATATTGAACTTCTTCAATATCTTGTCAAGGTACGTACTCTGTGAAAGACCAATGAGGCGTCTTGATCTATCTCTATAGATCTTGATGCCTAATATATAAGCAGCTTCTCCAAGGTCCTTCATTGAAAAAACACTTATTCAAGTAGGCCTTTATACTTTCCAAGAATTCTATATCATTTCCCATCAATAGTATGTCATCCACATATAATAAGAGAAATGCTACAGAGCTCCCACTCACTTTCTTGTAAACACAGGCTTCTCCATAAGTCTGTGTAAACCCAAACGCTTTGATCATCTCATCAAATCGAATGTTCCAACTCCGAGATGCTTGCACCAGCCCATGGATTGAGCGCTGGAGCTTGCATACTTTGTTAGCATTCTTAGGATCGACAAAACCTTCCGGCTGCATCATATACAATTCTTCCTTAAGGAAGCCGTTAAGGAATGCCGTTTTGACGTCCATTTGCCATATCTCATAATCATAGAATGCGGCAATTGCTAACATGATTCGGACGGACTTCAGCTTCGCTACGGGTGAGAAAGTCTCATCGTAGTCAACCCCTTGAACTTGTCGATAACCCTTAGCGACAAGTCGAGCCTTATAGATGGTCACATTACCATCCGCGTCTGTCTTCTTCTTAAAGATCCATTTATTTTCTATGGCTCGCCGATCATCAGGCAAGTCAGTCAAAGTCCATACTTCATTTTCATACATGGATCCTATCTCGGATTTCATGGCTTCTAGCCATTTGTCGGAATCCGGGCCCGCCATCGCTTCTTCATAGTTCGAAGGTTCACCGTTGTCTAACAACATGATTTCCAGGACAGGGTTGCCGTACCACTCTGGTGCGGAACGTGTCCTTGTGGACCTTCGAAGTTTAGCAGTAACTTGATCCGAAGCTTCATGATCACCATCATTAACTTCCTCCCCAGTCGGTGTAGGCACCACAGGAATATCTTCCCGCGCTGCGCTACTTTCTGGTTCGGAAGGGGTGACTATCACCTCATCAAGTTCCACTTTCCTCCCACTCAATTCTTTCGAGAGAAACTCTTTCTCCAGAAAGGACCTGTTCTTGGCAACAAAGATCTTGCCTTCGGATCTGAGGTAGAAGGTATACCCAACGGTTTCCTTAGGGTATCCTATGAAGACGCATTTTTCCGACTTGGGTTCGAGCTTTTCAGGTTGAAGTTTCTTGACATAAGCATCGCATCCCCAAACTTTTACAAACGACAGCTTAGGTTTCTTCCCAAACCATAATTCATACGGTGTCGTCTCAACGGATTTCGACGGAGCCCTATTTAAAGTGAATGCGGCAGTCTCTAAAGCATAGCCCCAAAATGAGAGCGGTAGATCGGTAAGAGACATCATAGATCTCACCATATCCAATAGAAAGCGATTACGACGTTCGGACACACCATTTCGCTGAGGTGTTCCAGGCGGCGTGAGTTGTGAAACGATTCCACATTTCCTTAAGTGTGTGCCAAATTCGTGACTTAAATATTCCCCTCCACGATCTGATCGTAGGAACTTTATTTTCCTGTCATGTTGATTCTCAACCTCACTTTGAAATTCCTTGAACTTTTCAAAGGTTTTAGACTTGTGTTTCATTAGGTAGACATACCCATATCTACTTAAATCATCAGTGAGAGTGAGAACATAACGATAGCCACCGCGAGCCTCAACACTCATTGGACCGCACACATCAGTATGTATGATTTCCAATAAGTTGGTTGCTCGCTCCATTGTTCCGGAGAACGGAGTCTTGGTCATCTTACCCATGAGGCATGGTTCGCACGTGTTAAATGATTCGTAATCAAGAGATTCCAAAAGTCCATCTTCATGGAGCTTCTTCATGCGCTTGACACCAATGTGACCAAGGCGGCAGTGCCACAAGTATGTGAGACTATCGTTATCAACTTTACATCTTTTGGTATTCACACTATGAATATGTGTAACATCACGTTCGAGATTCATCAAGAATAAACCATTGACCAGCGGGGCATGACCATAAAAGATATCTCTCATATAAATAGAACAACCATTATTCTCGGATTTAAATGAGTAGCCATCTCGAATTAAACGAGATCCAGATACAATGTTCATGCTCAAAGCTGGCACTAAATAACAATTATTGAGGTTTAAAACTAATCCCGTAGGTAAATGCAGAGGTAGCGTGCCGACGGCGATCACATCGACCTTGGAACCATTCCCGACGCGCATCGTCACCTCGTCCTTCGCCAGTCTCCGCTTATTCCGCAGCTCCTGTTTTGAGTTACAAATATGAGCAACCGCACCAGTATCAAATACCCAGGAGCTACTACGAGTACTGGTAAGGTACACATCAATTACATGTATATCACATATACCTTTGGTGTTGCCGGCCTTCTTGTCCGCTAAGTATTTGGGGCAGTTCCGCTTCCAGTGACCACTTCCCTTGCAATAAAAGCACTCAGTCTCAGGCTTGGGTCCATTCTTTGACTTCTTCCCGGCAACTGGCTTACCGGGCGCGGCAACTCCCTTGTCGTCCTTCTTGAAGTTCTTCTTACCCTTGCCTTTCTTGAACTTAGTGGTTTTATTCACCATCAACACTTGATGTTCCTTTTTGATCTCCACCTCCGCTGATTTCAGCATCGAATATACCTCAGGAATGGTCTTCTCCATCCCTTGCATATTGAAGTTCATCACAAAGCTCTTGTAGCTTGGTGGAAGCGACTGAAGGATTCTGTCAATGACCGCGTCATCCGGGAGATTAACTCCCAGCTGAGACAAGCGGTTGTGTAACCCAGACATTCTGAGTATGTGCTCACCGACAGAACTATTTTCCTCCATTTTACAACTGAAGAACTTGTCGGAGACTTCATATCTCTCAACCCGGGCATGAGCTTGGAAAACCATTTTCAGCTCTTCGAACATCTCATATGCTCCATGTTTCTCAAAACGCTTTTGGAGCCCCGGTTCTAAGCTGTAAAGCATGCCGCACTGAATGAGGGAGTAATCATCAGCACGTGATTGCCAAGCGTTCATAACGTCTTGGTTCTCTGGGATGGGTGCTTCACCTAGCGGTGCTTCTAGGACATAATCTTTCTTGGCAGCTATGAGGATGATCCTCAGGTTCTGGACCCAGTCTGTATAGTTGCTGCCATCATCTTTCAGCTTGGTTTTCTCTAGGAACGCGTTGAAGTTGAGGGCAACGTGGGCCATTTGATCAACAAGACATATTGTAAAGATTTTAGACTAAGTTCATGATAATTAAGTTCATCTAATCAAATTATTCAATGAACTCCCACTCAGATAGACATCCCTCTAGTCATCTAAGTGAAACATGATCCGAGTTAACTAGGCCGTGTCCGATCATCATGTGAGACGGACTAGTCAAGATCGGTGAACATCTCCATGTTGATCGTATCTTCTATACGACTCATGCTCGACCTTTCGGTCTTCCGTGTTCCGAGGCCATGTCTGTACATGCTAGGCTCGTCAAGTCAACCCTAAGTGTATTGCGTGTGTTCCGAGGCCATGTCTGTACATGCTAGGCTCGTCAACACCCGTTGTATGCGAACGTTAGAATCTATCACACCTGATCATCACGTGGTGCTTCGAAACAACGAACCTTCGCAACGGTGCACAGTTAGGGGGAACACTTTCTTGAAATTATTATAAGGGATCATCTTACTTACTACCGTCGTTCTAAGCAAATAAGATGCAAAACATGATAAACATCACATGTAATCAAATAGTGACATGATATGGCCAATATCATTTGCTCCTTTGATCTCCATCTTTGGGGCGCCATGATCATCTTCGTCACCGGCATGACACCATGATCTCCATCATCATGATCTCCATCATCGTGTCTTCATGAAGTTGTCACGCCAACGATTACTTCTACTTCTATGGCTAACGCGTTTAGCAATAAAGTAAAGTAATTTACATGGCGTTATTCAATGACACGCAGGTCATACAAAAATAAAGACAACTCCTATGGCTCCTGCCGGTTGTCATACTCATCGACATGAAAGTCGTGATTCCTATTACAAGAATATGATCAATCTCATACATCACATATATCTCATTCATCACATCCTTTTGGTCATATCACGTCACAAGGCACATGCTGCAAAAACAAGTTAGACGTCCTCTAATTGTTGTTGCAAGTTTTTACGTGGCTTCTATAGGTTTCTAGCAAGAACGTTTCTTACCTACGTAAAACCACAACATGATATGCCAATTTCTATTTACCCTTCATAAGGACCCTTTTCATCGAATCCGTTCCGACTAAAGTGGGAGAGACAGACACCCGGTAGCTACCTTATGCAACTAGTGCATGTCAGTCGGTGGAACCTGTCTCACGTAAGCGTACGTGTAAGGTCGGTCCGGGCCGCTTCATCCCACAATACCGCCGAAACAAGATAAGACTAGTAGTGGCAAGAAAAATTGACAACATCTACGCCCACAACTGCTTTGTGTTCTACTCGTGCATAGTAACTACGCATAGGCCTGGCTCATGATGCCACTGTTGGGGATCGTAGCAGAATTTTAAAATTTCCTACGCCTCACCAAGATCCATCTATGGAGTATACTAGCAACGAGGGGAAAGGAGTGCATCTACATACCCTTGTAGATCGCGAGCGGAAGCGTTCTAGTGAACGGGGTTGATGGAGTCGTACTCGTCGTGATCCAAATCACCAATGACCGAGCGCCGAACGGACGGCACCTCCGCGTTCAACACACGTACGGAGCAGCGACGTCTCCTCCTTCTTGATCCAGCAAGGGGGAAGGAGAGGTTGATGGAGATCCAGCAGCACGACGGTGTGGTGGTGGAAGTAGCGGGGATCTCGGCAGGGCTTCGCCAAGCTTCTGCGAGAAGGAGAGGTGTTGCAGGGGGAGAGGGAGGCGCCAGGGGCTGTGGTATTGCTGCCCTCCCTCCCCCCCACTATATATAGGGACCCCTGGGGGGCGCCGTCCCTGGGAGATCAGATCTCCAAGCGGGGCGGCGGCCAAGGGGGAAAGGGGGGTGGGCTTCCCCCCCAAGCCAAGTGGGGCGCCCCCCACCCCTAGGGTTTCCAACCCTAGGCGCAGGGGGAGGCCCAAGGGGGGGCGCCCCAGCCCACTAAGGGCTGGTTCCCTTCCCACTTCAGCCCATGGGGCCCTCCGGGATAGGTGGCCCCACCCGGTGGACCCCCGGGACCCTTCCGGTGGTCCCGGTACAATACCGATAACCCCCGAAACTTTCCCGGTGGCCGAAACTGGACTTCCTATATATAATTCTTCACCTCCGGACCATTCCGGAACTCCTCGTGACATCCGGGATCTCATCCGGGACTCCGAACAACTTTCGGATTTCCGCATACTAATATCTCTACAACCCTAGCGTCACCGAACCTTAAGTGTGTAGACCCTACGGGTTCGGGAGACATGCAGACATGACCGAGACGCCTCTCCGGTCAATAACCAACAGCGGGATCTGGATACCCATGTTGGCTCCCACATGTTCCACGATGATCTCATCGGATGAACCACGATGTCGAGGATTCAATCAATCCCGTATACAATTCCCTTTGTCAATCGGTATGTTACTTGCCCGAGATTCGATCGTCGGTATCCCAATACCTTGTTCAATCTCGTTACCGGCAAGTCTCTTTACTCGTACTGTAATGCATGATCCCGTGACTAACTCCTTAGTCACATTGAGCTCATTATGATGATGCATTACCGAGTGGGCCCAGAGATACCTCTCCGTCATACGGAGTGACAAATCCCAGTCTCGATCCGTGTCAACCCAACAGACACTTTCAGAGATACCCGTAGTGCACCTTTATAGTCACCCAGTTACGTTGTGACGTTTGGTACACCCAAAGCACTCCTACGGCATCCGGGAGTTACACGATCTCATGGTCTAAGGAAAAAATACTTGACATTGGAAAAGCTCTAGCAAACGAACTACACGATCTTTGCGCTATGCTTAGGATTGGGTCTTGTCCATCACATCATTCTCCTAATGATGTGATCCCGTTATCAATGACATCCAATGTCCATAGTCAGGAAACCATGACTATCTGTTGATCAACGAGCTAGTCAACTAGAGGCTTACTAGGGACACGTTGTGGTCTATGTATTCACACATGTATTACGATTTCCGGATAACACAATTATAGCATGAACAATAGACAATTATCATGAACAAGGAAATATAATAATAACCATTTATTATTGCCTCTAGGGCATATTTCCAACAAGGACGACTATGGGCGCATGGCCGAGTCCACCAGCATAGAGTGTTTCTACAAGTTCTGTCGGGCAGTGGTGGCAGTGTTTGGACCGCAATACTTGAGAACACCCAATGCGGAAGACACTGCTCGGATCCTAGCACAGAATGCAGCAAGAGGATTTCCTGGGATGCTTGGAAGCATCGACTGCATGCATTGGAAATGGAAGAATTGCCCATTTGCTTGGCAGGGGATGTACAAAGGCGCCAAAGGCGGTTGTAGTGTGGTACTTGAGGCGGTGGCCACACAGGACCTCTGGATTTGGCACTCCTTCTTTGGTATGCCAGGAACTCACAATGACATCAACGTGCTGCAGTGCTCTCCTGTCTTTGCCAAGCTTGTTGAAGGTCATTCTCCTCCGGTGAACTTCGAGATCAATGGGCGGCACTACAACAAGGGGTACTATCTAGCTGATGGCATCTATCCGAGATGGTCGACATTTGTGAAGACCATCAAAAACCCTGTGCCTGGAGGCAAGAACGCCTGGTTTGCGAAGATTCAGGAGGCTTGCAGGAAGGATGTCGAGCGGGCATTTGGTGTGCTCCAATCTCGATTTGCTGTTGTCCGGTACCCCCGCTCAGACCTGGTCGAAAGATCAAATGTGGGAGATCATGACCTGCTGTGTCATCTTGCACAACATGATCATTGAGAGCGAGCAGGAAGAGCCAGTGTTTGACACTGAACCATACCACAGGCAGGGTCCTCTTGCCCAAGTTGATCACCAGCTACCGGCAACCTGGACTGCCTACCTCAGTATGCGTCAGGAGATCCGAGACCCACAGGTGCATCATCAACTGCAGCAAGATCTGATAGAGCACCTATGGAGGCTCAAGGGCGACACCGGGCGCGACGTGTGATGAAATATGAGTTTTTATTTGTTGAACTATATAATTTGTATTGAACTATTTGTTGTTGAACTATTTTGTTGAAGTATTTGAATTTTCTGTGATGAAATATGTGATAAAAAATATTTATGTTGATAATTGAACGCCGAGCCACGGCGAACCACGCCGAATATGGGCCTATTCTCGCCCATATGGGCCTTCTTCGCCGAAATGGGGCTTCAAAAGTGGGCCAAAATCGGCGACTGGGGGCGACGACTGGGCGCAAAACCGCCCCCAACACCGAACGAATCGCCGTCTCGCCCCCAGGGGCGATTTTTATGCGTCCCGGGGGGGCCAACGGCTGGAGATGCTCTTAGAAATAATTTTCCATGAGCCAAATTTACCACGGTGTTTGTACGTTAGTTATTAGGTCCACAATGTGTACATTACCATGCTATCAGGTTCGCAGGCTTGACCTTACTTATAGAACACAACAACAAAACAAGGTATAACCTAGTTATGTATTCTCTACATGGGAAAAACGATGGGACTAGGAGATAAATCGTCAAAGCTCAAAATTGGAAAGAAAAAGAAATGCCTTTTACCACGTCCTATTTCCATCTCAGGCTCTCAGTCCTGACTTACAAAAACTACATAAAACAGTACCCAATCACAACATAGTGCATGCCTAGATGGTTGTCTCAGCTAGCGCACAACCTGTGAGTGCGGCGTTTGACTCCTGCTTTGCTCGTTTTTTTGCCATATTTATGAATTCGTGAGGGCGAGCCATCGAAATTAGCGACGGGGATTGTTGTATGTACGATCATCAATCAGACGGTAGCCAATGCATTCGGTCATTTTGCAAAAACCAGTTGGTGTGCCCATACATTAGTCGTTTCACATAAGTTACTGGTGGTATAATTTTCAATATATTTTTCTGCCTTGTCAAAGTTACCGCGGTGTTTGTACGTAAGTTATCGGGTATATGATTCGTATATTACTGTGATATTTTCACATAAGTTATCTAGGGTATATTTTTCAATAACTTTGTCCCCTCTTTGGTGAAAGTTATCGCGGCGTTTGTACATAAATTATCGGGTATGTGTTTCACATATTACCGTGCTATTTTCACATAAGTTACCGGGGTATGTTCTTCAACAACTTTCCCCCCTTAGTCAAAAGTTACCGCGTTATTTGAAGGTAAATTATTGGGTATGTGATACATATATTACCATGTTATTTTGACATAAATTATCGAGGGGGTATGTTTTTCAACAAATTGCCCCCCTTGGTTAAAGTTACCATGGTGTTACATATATATCGATGATATATTTTCAATAACTTTTGTTTCCGGTGCAAAAGTTGCCATGGTGTTTGTATGGTGCTTATTACCATGTTATTTAAACAGAATTATCGGGGGTATGTTTGAACAGCCCCCCTCGCCCCGGTAAATCTTACCGCAATGTTTGTATGTAAATTATCATATATGCGGTTTGTATATCACCATGTTATTTTCACATAAAGTTACCGGGATAGCTTTTTTGAGATACTTAATATGTGTGTTTGTAGGTAAGTTATCAGGAGGTCCGCGGTGCTTAAAATACCTGTTGTTTACACAAAATTTATCGAAGTATGTTTCAACAACTTTTTTCCTCTAGGTCAAACAACCTTTTTTCTGGGTCAAAAGTAATACCGTGATGGTATCAAAGTTGTCAGGATCAAAGTAGAAAACATCGTCGAAAGACAGTTTACTGCGAGAGAGATGTGTATCTGACAAAAACATCATTCTTTTTGTAGCTTTTTTTCTTTTAATTTACCACAAAAAATGGAAGAAAAGTGCATAGAAGCTAGTAGATTGCATCGGCTACTAGCATGAAATAGCAGCACCACTCGGGGATATTCCCTTTTGCTCCTACGTGCATATGCACCCATTGTCGAGATACACATTTCGAAAAATTGAAAAATTCGGAACAAAAATCCCGCGTGTATATCCGGACATTTTATGTCCGTTCACAAGGTTTCGGTGAAAAACGACGTTTTTTGTGGCTTGTGTAAAAAAGACAATTTCTGATGCTTCATTCTAACTATTCACGAGGCATTTCTTTATCTTTTTTACACAAGCCACAAAAAACGTCGTTTTTCACCGAAACCCTGTGAACGGACATAAAATGTCCGGATATACACGCGGGATTTTTGTTCCGAATTTTTCAACTTTTCAAAGTGTGTGTCTTCGACAATGGGTGCATATGCACCTAGGAACAAAAAAGCCTAGTAACTAGCCTAATTAGCAGACAGCAGCTAGCCTAGCTAGCCTAACCTAGCTAGTAAACAGCAGCAGATCGCATATGGAACAGTGACAGGAACAACAAATAGCAGCAAGCGCATGGAGCACCCTCAAAAAAAAACAAGCGCATGGAGCCACGGGAGGAGCTGCACATGGAGCAGCAGCAGAAAAGTCCACGCGCGTCTTGCGCGGAAGGGGAAGGAGCAGCGCGCAGCCCACGCGCGGGCGTTTGCGGAAAAAGCGTTGACCGCTTGATGCAAATCGTACGGCGCTGGATGCGGTAGGTAGTTTTGCAGAAAAACTTCCGTGTGCCAGATACATATTTCGTATATATATATACATATCTGCACTACCTCGGGCGATCTCCTCGACCGGCTCGTACCATCCTGTCCCACTCCCACCCCGGCCGCCCGGCGACGGTGATCGGCGATCCTCTATTTCTTCGATCAGTAAGCATATATGTAATCTAGATATGCTTCCCCCGATCGACCCCGATCGACCCAATGCAGCACCACATCTCATATCATATAGCATGCGTTTCTTGCAGCTCTACTATTCGAGGCTTGCCCAACATGGCCTTTGCTGGCGTATCTCTCATTGCTGACTGCAAGCTGTGCGCCTCCACCAAGTCGGCCATCAACTCCGGTGCAGATAGCGGGTACCACTTGCTCGTTGTCGAAGGTTACTTGCGCACCAAAGAGACTACTCCCAACCGCGAGTCCATCGGGTCTCGTCCTTTCATTGTTGGGGGCCGTCGCTGGGCCATCGGCTACCACCCTAATGGTTTGGACAAGGATGCTGAAGAATTTATATCGGTTTCCCTTGTCCTTGAAGACGATACCAGGCCAAGCGTTGAGGTTCAGTATGCCTTCAGTTTCATTGACCAGCCCTAGTTGCGGGTGCCAAAGCACATCCGCCAAAGCCAACCAGTTTGCTTGGGCTTCTATGATTCTTTTGATGGCCAGTTTGAATTCATGAAAAGGGAGGGTTTTGAAAGATCAAGGCATCTCAAAGACGACAGCTTCGTCATCCGGTGTGACCTTGTTGTCCTCAAGCCGGCCGCGGACAAGGAGCAGGGCACCACCGCTCTTCCTTTCACCGAATTGCCACAGGCCGACTTACCAAGCCATCTTGGCGATCTCCTCCTGAGCAAGGAGGGTGCTGACGTCACGTTTGAGGTTGACGGCAAGGAGTTCGCTGCGCACCGGTGGATGCTTGCAGCCCGATCTACCGTCTTCAAGGCACAGCTCTTTGGCACCATGAATGTGGGCAATGCTACGTCAAGTGTTGTCAAGATAGACAACATCAAAGCAAACGTCTTCAAGGGCTTGCTAACTTTCATCTACACTGATGGAATGCCTGAATTCGAGCATGACGATGACGATGAGGCTGGTGACATGGAACAGGATGATGACTCAGAAGAAGATGGAATGAAAGAAGACTGGCTGCTACAGCTCCTTGAAGCTGCAGAAAAATATGGTCTCCAAAGGCTCAAGTCAATCTGTGAAGAGAAGTTGACCGAATTGATTTGCAAGGACACGGTGGCAGACATCATTGTCGTGGCTGAGCGGAACCAGTGCCTCTGGTTGAAGGAGTCTTGCTTGGAGTTTGTCAAAACTCGCACAAATTTACACATAGTTTTCACCGCTGATGGCTTGGAGCAAATAATCAGGACCTGCAGCCCCTCTGTTCTCAAGGAGCTTCTCTCCAAGTTTGCTTCCTGAATTGCTTGAGTTCTAGACCTATGGTTCATGATTCCTCTATATAAGGTTATTATTGTGTCCCTGATCCATATCCATATTATGACATACAATTGTGTCGTCTACCACTACTATTCTAAATGTGTGCTCAGTACTGAAATATGAAATGCAGCAAAATAATCTATTCTATGTGCTTTGCTTGAATTCATTTGATCATGCATGCATGGCTCTATGTTGAAATGTTGAGATGAAAAAGTTTGTGTTGGGTGCATCCATGGATAACCTGCATCAGCTGCAAGTGTAAAAACTAGCCAGCAGCATACAAGTTCGTTAGCATGCTCCCTTCTCTGATCCAATTGAGGGTGCATGATGTTACAAATAACCTAGATAAATCTCGTGGATAACCAAAGCAATGGTACGAAACAATCACAATAAGATAAATAATTTGACTACAACGACCACACATTTTACTCGAGATAATTGGCGACATCCTATGATACATAACTGATTTTGATTTGGATTCTTTTTCTTCATGAAAATAAGCATAATTAAACTCAGTTAGCATCATTCTGACAGTACCATATCCATGCACTCCATGTACACTGTACAGGGCACAATTGCTCGATACGAGTAGCATGTACGGACAGCCAGGTGACTAATGTGTAGGAACCAATATACAGCTCAGTTCACATGAATATACAATGGCTATTACCTTTACATAGAAGATCATCAGTAATTCAGGATTGGCGACAAAAGGAGAAATTCTTTTACAGCAACAGCCTAGCTCAGTCTCTGGGACTCATCTCCTGCCTTAAGCTAATTCTGAGACACTTATGTGCCCTTACCACACAGTAACAACGAACTCCACCTCTCAAAGTTAGCAAACTCTGCTCCGAGATGCTGTATCAGATGGAATGAACAGGGTCATGAAAAAGAAGAATGGATGAGAGGGTCATAGTGTGGACTATGGAAAAGACACCAAACGGAAAATCAAGTTTCAAATCATGTAGCTAGACAATAAGGCTGGTCTCAGTTCAGTTGTAACAACTGAAGAATGTGGAGCTGCATAAAACATGACAGGGAAGGCAAACACCATGTATGTACTAGGTAGCTATTGTTTTAGCAACCTCTGTATCTTTGGGGGATTATGATTTATGACTAGTTCTTTCTAAATAAGAGGAGCACACGTGGTGCTTTCCGCAAATGTAGATGATCTGTTACAATGTGAAATGTGTAGATGCAAGCACATATATACGATAATATAGTAGTCAATGATGATGAGTCTATTGTGTTGTAGCTTTCTAAAGCTGGAACAAGAGATCTTATCCAACAATAGCTACATAATATATGAAGTAGGCATGTAGTTCAGACTATCTGGAGAATACCTCAGGTGGGGTGAACAAAACGAACGTAGCAAAGAACACCACATATTCACGGGATGATGATATTTAGCCTCACCTTTGTTTTGAAATGAATCTAGTCTTTGCTTTTCTCGCCTTCAAAGTACTTGAAAACGCCATATCCAGTCGTACCCCCGAGGAACAAGAGTACTGTCGGAGTGAACGACGGATACAGGTACTTAACTAAAAAACTGTCCCATTCTGTGGGCAGAAAACCTGCATTTTTCATAAGAAGGTTCAGATATGATTAGTTGAGTCAACAATTCTACAGTAGCAAAACCTTTCCCACCCTTAGCAAATAAAAATTGAAACAGAGGCCAAAGATTTGCCTCATTCATTAATTAAGGGAAAAATATAGTGTTATGGTTACAAAGATAACGCCCAAACGTCCACCAACATAGAACAAGGACACTACTCTCCCGGCATGATTAGACCTAAGTGTTTCGCCCCCGCGATGACCCAAAGTTTTGCCTCTTTCACCCTCAACGAGGATTGTCGGCGGAGCGGACTTGTGGCGGAAGACCCTAGCATTTCTCTCATTCCAAATGGTCCAACTTAGATAATTTAGAACGAACCAAGGCGACGATGAGTTATATGCATCGCTCAGCATCACGCAAGAACAATTTCAGTTCAGTTAAAATCACCAAGTCAACGGCATGATGGCAAACCTGAAAACTGCATCCAACATTTACAGAGCAAAGGGTGTTTCTTCACACCAGACGCCACTCAAGTTAGTAATACGTAGTACTCCACTGCGCCACAATGCTTCTTAACTCTTATCGTATCATGGCATCCCCCTAAATTTCAAATACCTATGATGTCTACGGACAATGTCCACCAGATTCCCCATAGCACAAGCTTAAATCAGCTACTAGATAGCATAGGTAGGTGAATTACCGGAGGCGGCCAGCGCGAGGCCCTGGAAGAGGATGATCCCGCCGAGGCCCAGCCACGCGAAGAGGAAGGCGCTCTCGGTGGCCTGCCTCTGCCGGACCTCGTCCTCCGTGAACCGATTCCCGCGGCCGCCGGGGTTGAACCCGGCCTTCGTCCGCTGCTGCTCGAACACCGACGCGCTCCCCGCCGGGGCGCGGCGGACCGCCACGTCGGGCGGCGGCTCCAGCGCCTTGTCCTTGCCCTTGCCCTTGCTGCTGCTGCTCTTGGACTTGCCGGGCTTCTTCTTGCCGCCGCCCGAGCCCGAGGCCGCGAGGGCGCGGAAGAGGGGGCGGGGGTGCGGGCGGGGTGGGGCTGGGGAGAGGAAGGACGCGGCGGAGAGGGAGGCGGAGGCGGCCGTGGCCATGGCGACGGCGTGCGGTCGCTGCGCTGCCGGCGCGTCCGAGTTGGTTATCCCTGGCTTGGCTCGCTCGGTGGAGTGGGCGGTGGAGGTGGAGGCGACGAGGCGGGTTTGGTGGGCTGGGCCGTGGAGAAGAGACAGTGGGTTTTGTGCTGGCGAAATGGAAGTCCGTTTTGTTTTGAGAGCTCAGGCCCGGTAGTTTCGGCCTGGCCTTTCTACTACTAGCATGCACCCACGATCAGATTTCTCAAAAAATAAATGCACCCACGATCATCACATTTTTTTTGCGGAGCGGAATTTTGTGCATGCCTTGTAGGTTTCCATATTGCTTTGGCTTTACATAGCCCCATCACTCTAGAAACAAACTGCCTGATCCTAAAAAAAAACTGCCTTTTTGTGAAGAACTATTTAGCCGATGGAATCCTCGACGCATCAGCTCTCATGGACTTGAAAAAAGAGGCTAAAGGGGCCATCCGCCTTCTGTAGCAATTCTTCCCGGTCAATAGGGGGCACTAATATGATGGCGCATAAGATTGCAAAAAACAATTATGAATTATAAAATGGATGGGGTTTTTAATGGGTGATGCGCCGTCGTGTGTAACGTCCTGTGTAACAAATGATTATATGCCTTTGATTTAATTAACATATGGGTGTTTTGAAAGACAGGTAGGAGTAATTCCAGTTGAGAAAATGTGTGCTATCAGGTAACAAAAATTACAAGTAAATAAATGAAACATTTCATGTGTGCGCGTGGTCTTTTTTTTTTTGAATGATTTGAGATTGCTCGCCATGTGTGTCATGCGGTAGTTGTGTCCTATGTGTGTGCTTTTGTAAAATTTTGGAAGAAAATAATTACACGCACGCACAAAAGAAAGAAAAACACAAATAACATGCACATGGTAGCAAAATCAATAATTACCTGAAATGCTAAACAATGTTTTCACTAAGGTAGCCCCAGGAGCTAGCATGTGCTTTTGGGAGCCATTTCGTCGTGCCGGTCAATATAATTAACAGGACGGAGGTGCCCATACACAGCCGCTAATTTCATATCACAAACAACGTGTAACACACCCGAGCATATGCATGCACACACACGCACAAAGCTTTAGCTAGCAGCCATGCATTATTAGCTGTCCCTTGACCTGAGACACGGATGCGCGTCGCACACCAACTAATCAACTAAACAATTAATCAGTGGGAGCTTTCGCACCCATGACCCCCAAGGACTACGAAACCTTGTTAATTTTTAGTGCTAGTAGTACTACTTTTAGTGCCCTTCACTCACCGCCAGTCACGATCACTACTCATTTGTATAACTAGTTAAATTAAATTGCTAACCCCTTTAGCACGGCCCCGTGCATTATATAGTAGTACTAGAAGTTTAGCAATGGATGGTAGTACAACATATGGATCGTCCGTTTTGTCTGCCCTTTGGCAAGTGCAGGGGTTGCAACCATCAGAAAAGTGACTTTAAGCCGAAGCGTTTTGCAGGTGCTTAAGCTAAACCATATCGTTTAGCTCGACTATGGACTATAGGTTGGCGTCATGTAGTATCTTTTACTCCTCTGTAAACAAATCCAATATGAACAAACTGGTCGGCCGTGATCACCACAACTAATTTGTTTTCGTGTTAAATACCTGGGACTGTGGTAGTAGTATTTACATAGTTGCACGGCAGCACCTAGACTGACTGAAGTGTAGTAGTAATAGACACATGTACTACTAGCATAATTAGTCTTCCAGAACCTCAATTGTCCGATTCGGCGAAGATGCCAGGGGAGAAACACTGATAATGATATCTAAAGAAAAAGCATCATGATAAAAACAATATTTTATAGACACACGGGCGCCATTTGTCAATCGAGCAGGATAAGGATTAGTGTCTGAATTAAGCATATAAGAGCAACTTCAACGGGCCGACCCAAACGGACGGCGTTTTTGTCCGCTTTTTGTCCGTTTGGGTCGGCCGTCCGCCCTCTTTTAGTTTTGGGTCAGCAGTGCGCCCAACGGGCCCGACCCATTTCATGACCGCACGCGTTTAAGATCATGCCGTTGCCCTGATTTTGGCGCTCCAGCGCGCGGGAAAGGTTCGCGCGCGGGGGGAAAGCGGCCTAGCGCGCGCTGGTTTTGGCGCTCCAGCGTGCGCCGCGGCCGGCGCTCGTTATAAAGAAGGCGCTCTCTCCACACTCTGTCCGCCGCCCACTCTCGCCGCCTCTGCGCCACCATGTCGATCCGCCGCCTGGGCGCTTCGGATTTTCGCGGAGTCCGCGAGCGCTGCTCCGGCGCCTTCTCCTCCGAGATCTGGTTTTGCGAGAAACGTCTCATCCTCGGCACCTTCGACACTGCAGAGGAGGCGGCCCGCGCGCACGACGCGGCGGCGTGGCGCCTCCGGAGGCCTTGTCGGGATATGAATTTTCCCAACGTGTCGAGCTAGCGGGCGCAGGATCTGGCGCCTCTCCCACGGCTTTTCACCAACGAGGATCGTCGTGTCCACCGGAGGCGGCAGCGTCGCCTCGCCATCGCAGAGAAGGACGTGGAAGCCTTGGTGGTGTGGCGCGGAGGCTTCCCGCAGGACATCGTCGACGAGCGCCAGTTCTACAAGCAATTGAGGTTGGAGAGGGACGCGAGGAGGAGGGAGCGAGCCGCCTATCGGGAGGACAAGCGTTCGCGGAAGCAGGCAGCTCAATTGAAACTGAAGCTACGAGAAACGTCGGGTTGGAACTTTGAAGACGAGCAGCTTGCTGACGCCTACATTCAGATGTAGGAGGAAGATATTACCGAGTCGGAGTCAGAAAGCGACGAGTAGTGGTCTTTTTCTTTTATCTGTGTACGCTAGAACTATCTATGTATCCATTTTAATCTGAAAAAATGGCCGGCGGGGTCAGCGACGTAGCAGGCGGGCGAATGTGTGAATCTAATGTGCCACCGACCAGCGGGCCCGGTGAGGAAAGAGGGCGAGCGCACGCGTCCGTCTTGTGTCCGCGCCGACGCAAATCAGGCTAAAAAATGGACCGGGAATGGGTCGGCCGGCGGACGAAAGCGACGCGCGACCGTTTGGATCGGCGCGTTGGGCCGGTTTTTTTGTCCGCGCCGACCCAAACGGACGGCCGCGGACGAAATGGGTCGCCCTATTGGAGTTGCTCTAAATTAGCCTAATTTTATCTTTGGTGATGATGTTCAGTAGGTGAGGCACCAACCCCACAACCAATCAGAAGCTGGCCTCCGCCGTTCTAATTTTGTTGGCTGCCTGGCTGGCCAATGGTCACACGACCCGACTGACCCTACTCGCCTTCGGCGCGCGTACGCGGCGACGCGCGATTGGACGGCGTGGGGGCTAGGACCCCACAGGAATCAGACACGCGCCACCCCGACCTCTATCCCCAAATCGCCTTATCTCTTGGGGGTGCTGCCCTCCACGTCTCTGCGCCAAGTCCATACACCACCAGCATTCACATGTACGGTAGTAAAGTATCTATCTGCTGTGTTTTGGCCTTGTGTGTGAGGGAGGAAAATTCGTGTGACATGTACGTATTTGTGAGTGGATAGAGTGACACGTCCCTACATAAAATAGAGGATAGGGTGAGAGGTTTTCATTTGGTTCAGTACATGCTATACTCAAAATGATCGTATACGCAAGCCGATGTGTGTACGTTTACACGCCGCCACCTCCTTGTTAAAAGATTAGAGATCCTCTGCCTCCCACCGGCATCGTCACTTGCCTGTCTCGTCTCCGGTGGCCTTAGGGCCATGGAAGCATGATGGATCCCTGCCCTTGCCAGTGGGAGGGCTTCGTTTTTAGACGTTTCGTCGAGATTTGTTAGGGTTTGTGTCCTTCTCAAAAAGATGAGACGACGACGCGGCTCCTGAAGATTGAATAGAGTTCTCCTAGTCTAGCCCTGTTCCGGTGGTGCGCCTAGCATCGTTGGTGGGTGTGTAGAGGTGTGTCTTCGGCGGATCTGTGTTTAGCGGATTTGCTCGAATCTGGTCGTCATTCGTCTACGTTTGTGCGTCTTGAGGTTGGATCCTTTCGATCTATGCCACTCTTCATGAGCGGCAGTTGCTGTTCAGGTGCACTGGTCCTATGGGGCCTTAGCACGATGACTTCTCGACTGTCTACTACAACAAGTTTTGCTAGGCTCCGGCGAGGAAGGGGCGATGACGACAACGCGCCTTCGACTCGCTTTAGTGCTTGTAGTCGTCACTAGGTGGTCCAAGGATCTGGTTGTAATTTTTATTATTTCTAATGTTCGTTGTACTGTCATGATTGAAGATGAATAGATCAAAAGTTTTCTCACATAAAATGAGTGTGGTGTATTTTAAATCATGGACAAAGTGGAAAAAGGCGACAAATGGACTTTAATACTTTTACCGACTCAAAATCAACTCGTTGGTAGAATCAACACGGTAAAATCCACATTTCCACATTTCTTTGCAGTATATGTACCATAGATCTAGGTCATCACCATCGGACCACTTGTTTCGAGAGAAAAGATTCGAATTTAGCTCCAGCGTGTTACACATTTTTATGGAAAGTTATATCTAAAACTTTGATTGTTATAAGACCGAACGTGCGTTTCTTAGTCTCTATAGAAAGGCTTTGATACCCCTGGACCATCTTTTGTACCTTAAAGGAACAACATGAAAAACATATTAAACACCCATCTGAAAATGACTCCTGAACCAACATTGAATTGACCGAAGTTTATACTATTGTACTTTTTATTTCCATCTTTTGTACATCGCCTCGGAGACTTATTTTCTTTTTACTATATGCACATTACAATTTTTTTATAAATATCGTGGAGGCCAAAAAGATCTTGATTGGAAGTAAGCATCCTATGGCTACAAATATATACTTCTTCTGCAACTGAAAAAGAGTTCCACAAAAGGCAGAATATAGATGGAAATAGATAGAAAAGGAGTTCCAACAGACAGAGTCCATGCGCCGTGTCCACACACCAGTCGTCACATCGCTACTCGTGCACCACACCTCACCGTTCCTTTCCTCCACCAACGAAACCCAATAAAAGAGAAGATAGGGAGCGAAAAAATCGAGTCTTTAATCCTCTCCGGTAGGCCGCAAAGCCTCCCCCATTCCGTTCTCCCCTCGCCGCAATCCACAGCTCCGCCCCCGGCTGCGGCTGCGGCGCCGATGGGGTACGTGCTGTCGGCGGTGGCGAGGGTGCTGGAGCAGCCGACGGCATGGGGCGCGGCCTGCGAGATGGCGCTGCTCGCGGGGCCGCTCTGGGCGGCGGCCCTCGTCGGCCTCCTGCTCGGCTGGGCCTGGCGCCCGCGCTGGGCCGCCGGCATCGTCGCCCCCGCCGCCGACCCGCCGCAGCTCGCCACGCTCGACTTCTGGAGGGCCCAGCTCCCCGCCCGCATCCGCGCCCCTCTCGACTACCTCGCCGGCGCGCGGCAGCAGGAGCAGGAGCAGGAGGACGACGAGGCTTCCCTGCAAGGGTACGTTGCCTAGCAGGCCCGCGAGATGTTCGTTGAAATGCGTGCCTGGTTCTTCTTGGTGTGCGGGGAGTAGCTTTTGGTCAAAGCCGCGTGTTCTTTAGTGGGGATTTGGCGAAATTGGAGTGGTCTTCGACCCCTGACCTGCTGCTGCTGCTTCGCCTTGGCAGGTCGCCGGAGATGGCGAACGAGGATCTGGCGGTGGGGAAGGCTGACCTGGTGAACCTCTGGAGGCTGGTGGAGGGCAACGACGGCGGCCCGGCGTGGATCAAGATGATGGAGAAGGCGCTGCCCAACATGACCTACCAGGCCTGGAGGAGGGACCCCCAGGTGAATATCACTTCTCAGTAGACTGATTGGGTTCTCTTATACTTGTTGATGTGAAGTACTGAATGCCTATTTGGGAGCTAATTATGGGTGTACTGTACTTGGATGAAATCAGAATGGGCCTCCGCAGTACCAGAGCAGCACAATCTTTGAGAATGCAACCCCTGATGAAGTAAGAGACTTCTTTGGAGATGATGAGTTCCGGATGTCCAACAAGTGGGATGATATGCTCATCTCTCACCAGACGCTGGAGGAGTGTGAGACAACCGGGACGATGAAAGTGCATTGGGTTCGCAAGGTAGATGGCCTTGAGATGGTGAATTAGCTCTGAGTCCTGCTAGGTTGTCACTTCATGCTTATCGTTTGCTCTCTCTTGCTCGCAGTTCCCCTTCTTCTGTAGTGACAGGGAGTACATCATTGCTCGCCGGATATGGAAACTGGGAAGCGCTTACTATTGTGTTACAAAGGTAAGGAAACTTGGGAACTTACTAATGCTCATCAATGATGCTTCCTTCTATTCTTCGGGTTTGAGATTTATAGGAGAACCGTGCTTGATCCTTAGCATATGATGGTGCTGACAGAAATTATGTAAAATTGCAGTTACATCACTGCAATGTCCATAATTCAAATTTATATGTTTCCTTGTTTGCAATGGGAATTTTATTTACTCCTTTTGCATTAAAAGAATGCACAGCAAGATGCTCCAAAATACAAGGGACTAGTGTGAAAAATCCTGTGGGCAAAATCTAGAGTTCTGCTGCTTTAACATCCTTGTAAACAAATCGATGATGTTGACAAAAAGTTGCATCGTATCCCATCACGCAACTCAGTTCAGAATAGGCATTGCTAGGTAAATTTAATGATATTGTTGACTGGACAACGACGCTTCTGTGGATACCTTATAAATGATAATGAGGTATCACGTATGGTAACTTGGTAAGATCAGCTTTTCTCTGTCAAGCGTGCTGATATCTTTTTCTAATGATAATGATATGAGGCCACTTCTCCATCCTTTGAGTACATGTACAGATGTACCAGGACAGACTTCTAACATCATGAGTCTTGATATTAATGTTAAGTTGTTGATAAAGTGGAAGTCTCCAGTTTTTTCTTTTTCCGCTATTATTTGGTTGAAATTAAACAATGGGGACAGCTAGATAACCTCTTGCATTAAGTTACATTTAATAGTGGTAACCACACAGTACAAAGGAACGAAGAAACTAGGAAGAGTTGGTACATCAGTGTCAAACTTAAAAACATGTCAATACCAGTTCTGGTTGTAGTTTTATTCCATGCTGTCTTCCTCATCTTAAAATCATCTCAATAAAGACACGTGCAAGTACCTGTGTGTTTGAACTCAGTACCTGGACCACATTTCAGCAGTAAATCCATGTTTCCTTGTCTTGGTTTCATTCCTGATATAACAAAATCTTATCTGATGTCAATACTTATCATGTGCCTTATAGAAAGTTCTATGCATACTATCGTTTCCCTTGACATGCATGTTCATGTCATCTGACCTTTTTGTCTTCTGTTATTGCATCCTTCTCCTTTTTCCTATCTTTAACCACCCCTCTGCACCCAGTTATTCATTCTTTGATAAATTGGTATGCTTATGTTTTATATGGCTTCATTGAATTGCCTATTTTATCTTGATGAGAGTTCTCTCTTGGTTGCTTTTGTAGCTTGTAGGCACATGCATACTAAACTAAAGTAAGAATCAGTTATGTAATTCTGATTTCCCTAAAAGGAATGGTTTAGATTTGGTGGATATCAAGTCCCTCAACAGTTCTTATTTCAGTTATTTGCACAGCATAAAGTGATTCTTTAGAATATTTCTCAAAACTCTAGATTCTTCACATCAGCCAGAAAGTAGCATGACTTTAAAACTGGTGCAGAACAGTAAAGTGAAATAATTTGTTAATGATCAGCAGTTTAGACTCTTGAACTAATGTCACCTTGCATGAAGTGAATTACTAGAACATGTTGATGTGCACATGTATACAAGTTACATCGTCTTGCTCAGCTACTTATCTGTCTCCGTTTTATGCATGGTGCAGGGTGTGCCATGTTCATCCATCCCGCGGCGCAGCAAACCTCGCAGAGTAGATTTGTATTACTCAAGCTGGTGCATCCGTGCAGGTAACCACTTCCCTTCACTACCTTGTTTGCATATGAGTGGTAAGAGGTGAAACAGAGCTATTTGAATAGTGAGGTTAAAGGAAATACATTTTATACATGACATGAGAAAGGAACAAAAATGAGACAACATATTTTCTAGAAATTAATGAAAAGAATACCTCTTTCTTTCTTCCATTCTTTCTTTGATAACTAAGAATTTCTTTTGTTTTGATCTTGGAACAGTGGAGTCAAGACGAGGCAACGGTGGCTCGACTGCCTGCGAGATTCTCTTGTTCCACCATGAGGATATGGGCATCCCATATGAGATAGCAAAGATTGGCATTCGGCAGGGCATGTGGGGATGTGTGAAGAGAATTGAACCTGGACTCCGGGCCTATCAGAAAGCCAGGGCTGCTGGGGAGCCACCTTCGCCGAGCGCCTTGATGGCCCGGATCAACACCAAGGTCGGCGACAATTTTGTCCGAGGACTGGAGTCCAACAGTGACCAAGACATCATGGAGGCCGAAGAGAAACCTGTGAAAAACCGCATGGCGAGGTTCCTTGTGCTCGGTGGGGCCGTCGCCTTGGCGTGTACTCTCGACCAAGGGCTCCTGACAAAGGCTCTCATCTTCGGCGTGGCACGGAGGTTTGTGGGGCAGAGGAATACATTGTAGGATCTGACATCTTCCTCACAATCCTCTGAGCCAATTTGCGTGGAGAGAGCGGAGATGATCTGGCTAACTGTAGCACATGCCATTGACGGCAGATGAAGGACATTGGTGTATATATGCTGCCGGCACTTGATGAGAGAGGAGAGGCAACGGAGTAAAAAGATGTAATTTACATTTGGAAAATGGATTCCAGCTATATATGAATTTTTTATCTTTGTTTCACGCGATCTTCTATGTGAACTGGATATATGAGAAACCGTAAATCAGAATGTAATTACTTTTTTGGCTCATTTTATGGAGTATCTATGCAGTGGCTCTTCCATTCTAATGGTGAAAACGAGTAAAATGGTTTTCCAATCATAGTTACATGGTACAAAATGCATACATGCCAGCGTAGATGTACAAAATAATATTCACTTATCATTATTTGACTAGAACAGTGCCCGTGCGTTGCATCGGGATATAAATATTCTAGTATGTTAGGTTGTGATTTAGCTACAAATAATAATGCGATTGTGTAAATAAATGTTTATCAAATTCTACCTGTGAATTATCTTATATTTTGATTAAAAGTCTGATAAGTAAATTAAAATAGAATTAGTTTAGAAGGTAAGTAAATTAAGGTGATTGATTATTATATACATGAAAGGTTGGACGAAGGATGATGGGAAGAAAGGTGAAATGAAAACCTTACGTTTTTTTATGTAGTAGAGATTTGGTCAGAGGCGATACACCCTGATAATTTTGTTTGCTTACTCATGCATGAAGTAGTAGCTTTGATTTGCTATGGTTCAATGCTTGTGTAGTTCGTGCTCACATTTCTTTTAAAATTGCTGGTTTAATGCCGGATCACATACTTTCAAAATGAATGTAATTACGTTTTTGTTCTTTACGGAGTATGTAGTGGCTCTTTCATTCTAAGGCCCCTGTTCAGCAGCCTATTTTTGGATTAAAAAATCAAGGTAAAATACAGGCCTGTAAAATGGTTCATTTCAGGCCCCGCTTGGAATGGGGCTTGCTCTCGGTCCGTGTGCTGGAGGCAGAGCTCCTCCACCTCTTCGAAGGCGAGTGGGATTGGCAAGTTACTCCGGTGGGCGCGTACAGTTTCTTGGTGGTGTTTCCAACAAGGCGATGCTGCGGATGGCGACGCGGAGTGGCAAGCTCTTCCTCTCCCTCAACAACATCATGGCAGACATTCGGGGGTCGCGCGAGGAGGAGCCCAAGGCCATGTTCATGCCGGAAGTTTGGGTGAAGCTGGGGGGCGTGCCTCCCAAGCAGCGGCGGGTGGGTCGGCTCATGGCGGCCACCACCATGATTGGCCGCCCAATCGAGGCCGACGAGCTCTCTCTGTCTCGGGCGGGCTCTGTGCGGTTGCAGTTTGCTTACCGCTCTCACGCCAAGCTGCGCGGCCGTGTCGAGCTGTGGTTCAGCGGGGAGGGGTACGACATCAAGCTTGAGCCCGAGCTCGCTCCTCCGGGCCATGGCGCGGCCCCTCCCCCCCACCCCAACGGCAAGGGCCCTGGCGACAAGGACGCGACCCAGGACCAGGATGAGAGCATGGGTGATGACTCCATCGACACGACGGCGTGGGACAAGCTGGGCCTCCACAACAAGATTCTGGACAAGGCGGCGGGCTCTCCCAAGGCGGGGGCACGGCGGCGGCCGCGGCGCTTGCTCCGTCTGGCGTCTCCCTGACCCTGGATCAGTATGGCTCCAACATGCTCCTGGATGTGGAGGCGGACAAGGGCGCGACGGCCTCGTGCGACTCGGGCCATCTCTCGTCCTTGCTCATGGGCGTGCTCTCCCCGTGAGCGGCTGCTGGGGGCTCGGGATTGGGTTCTGACATGTGGTCATCCCCTCCCTCTGGTGGCTTGAGCAAGAGCGGCTCGGTGCGGCAGGCGAAGAAGCCGTCGGGTCGCAATGCGGCCGTGGCGTTGATCCCCGGCTATGGAGAGCCTCGGCGCTTCGGCCACGCCTAAGCAGGTGGTCATGGCGCTGGCCTCCCCGACAACGACGGCAGGGGGCGGGCTGGTGGCTGCTCCTGTTGGCCCAGTTGCTGATCTGCTGGCGGAGGCCGTGGTGCCTACAATCTCCAAGGCCAGGCATTCCAAGGCGGTGGCCGCTGCTTCGACCCTGACGCGCACACGTGGCCATCCCAAGGGTGCCAAGGGCAACCTCCCCTCGCTCCAGCGCGCTCAACTCCTGCAAGCTGAGAACAACATGGAGATTGAAGGTAATCCCCCCCTCGCTTTACGATCCTTGAATCCTTTTAGGATGACCACTTGTGCGAGATTTTGGGGGATAGCGGGGTAGATCTTGCTAATGCGGGTGAGGCTCGAGAGTTGATTGCCCTCATTTGTTCGAAAGAGCTTGCGCACGTAGCTTTAGCTCAAGCTGCGGCTGCGCGTGCAGCCGCTCCGGTAGGGGATGTGGGGGCATCCTCGACCGTGGCTGTACAACCCGATCAAGGAGTGGTGGTAGCAGGGGCTGCTACCAACTCCCCTCATCGTCAACAGGCGAAGACGAGGCGCGTGGCTAAAGCGGTGACCTCTCGAGGGATCCGTCTCCGCAACCGTAAAATCTAAATGCGGTTCCTCTTTCAGAATATCCGTGGCTTCGGCCACGCTGGGAGGCGGACCCAGCTCAAAGAATATATGCGCAATGAGGGCATTGACGCGGTAGGCATCCAGGAAACCATTAAGGCCGAGTTCCATCACCACGAACTGCTGGCTATAGATCCCCTCAAACGATTCGCGTGGAAGTGGGTCCCGGCCCGGGGCCATTCAGGCGGCATGTTGCTGGGTCTTAATATCAAATGCTTTGAGGTGTTGTCCTGGGGGGCAGACACTTTCTTTATCTCTGCTCACGTCCGGCATTGGGCGTTGCTTCGCGAGTGGGTGGTGATCGTGGTTTACAGCCCGGTCGACCATTCGCGATCCCTTGAGTCCCTGGATGAGATCCAGGCTATAGTGGGAAACGCGGTCTCCCTCAACCTACCTCTGGTGGTGGGGGGTGATTTTAACTTGATCCGCTCGGAAGCGTATAAGAACAACGCGAATATTAACTGGACAAGGGTCTCCTTGTTTAATAACGCTATCGCGGCTATGGCTCTTAGGGAAATGCCCAGATCCGGTGCTCGGTTCACGTGGACGAACAAACAGATGTCGTCAGTCCGATCTGTTCTGGACCGGGTTTTCGTTACGTCTGACTGGGAGGTCTTGTTCCCCATGTGCTCGTTTGTGGCTGAGACCCGTATTGGGTCCGACCACATCCCTCTGGTCCTGTCTACGGGGGAGGACAGGCTGAGGCGTAGCCCATGTTTCTTCTTTGAAATGGCCTGGTTTGAAATTCCGGATTTTGACCAGGTGTTTAGGCAGAAGTGGGATGCTTGCCTTCAAAGGCTGGGCCCCCAGCGGGGGCCCATGGAGTTCTGGGTCGCGATGGGGGCGGGCCTCCGCGCATCCCTTAAAGGCTGGGGGGCCAACCAAGGGCGGGACGACAAACTGCAGAGGGCACGTTTAGTCCAGGAGCTCATTGTTATTGACGCGCAGGCCGACTCACGTCCGTTTTTCGCGCAGGAGTGTGCGCATCGCTACAACCTGGAGGGCCAGGTGGAGGCTCTCCTTCGGAGCGAGGAAGAGTACTGGCGTAGGAGAGGGGGGCTCAAGTGGACCCCGAAAGGGGATGCGAACACTAAATATTTCCACGCCTACGCGAACGGCCGTCGCCGCAAATGTGCCATCCTTCGGTTGCAATCGGAGCAGGGGCTCCTGTTGCGTCAAGTGGACATCACACGCCACGTGTATGATTTCTACATTCAACTGATGGGCGCATGCGAGCCTCCCTTAGCGCGCATTCGCAGGGATCTGTGGGATCCTTCGTGTAAGGTGTCTGACACCGAAAATGAAGAGCTGAGCCTGGCATTCACCCCTCAGGAAATCGACTCAGCCATCCTCGACATGAAGACGGATACGGCCCCGGGTCCCGATGGATGGCCGGTGGCTATGTTCAAACGCTTCTGGCCCTTACTTAAGGGTCCGATTTTCGCGATTTGCGACGGTTTCATGCGTGGGGAAGTTGATATCTCTCGCCTGAACTTTGGGATTCTCTCGCTAATCCTGAAAGTTCAGGGAGCGTATAACATTAGGCAATTTAGACCCATTGCGCTGATAAACGTCTCGTTTAAAATTTGCTCCAAAGCATGTTCCACGCGATTAACCCCAGTTTCTCACCATATCATTAGTAGACACCAATCAACGTTCATTCGTGGTCGTAACATTCTGGAGGGGCCCCTTGCTCTCCTTGAGATAGTTCATGAACTCAAACGCACGCGGCAGCTGCCAGCGATTCTTTTGAAACTTGACTTTGAAAAAGCATACGACCGTGTTAACTGGGACTTCCTTAGACAGGTCCTCTTGGGAAGAGGATTCTCGTCGATGTGGGTCCACCGCATGATGCAATTGGTCTCGGGGGGCCAAGCGGTAATTGTGGTCAACAGAGAAGTCGAGCACTTCTTCCGCAACAAGCAGGGACTGCGTCAGGGCGACCCAGCTTCCCCGCTCTTGTTTAACTTCGTGGCAGATGCCCTCGCAGGAATGTTAGACAGAGCTCGAGCGGCAGGCCATCTAAGGGGGGTGGTTAACCACTTGTTCCTTGGAGGGGTTTCCCACCTACAGTATGCAGATGATACACTGCTGCTGTTTGAGCCGGACAGACATAGCATAGATACGGTCAAAGCTATCTTGTTGAGCTTCGAGCTCATGTCCAGCCTAAAAATCAACTTCCAAAAATGCGAAGTGGTTTCCATGGGGATGGAGACCGCCGAGGTTCAGGAAGTGGTAGATCTGCTCAATTGCAAAATGGGCTCTCTCCCATTCCAATACCTTGGGCTACCGATTGGGGCTAGAGCTCCTACCATCCAGGACTAGGCCCCCCTTTGCACCACGGTAGCGGGCCAGGTTAGCCCATGGAGAGGTAAATTTATGTCGTCGGGAGCACGACTCATCCTTACCAACTCCAGCCTCTCTTCATTGCCCATGTTCACTATGTGCCTCTTTCTTTTGGCTGACGGTGTGCATACCAAGCTAGACACGCGTCGTCCCGGTTCTTTTGGGAGGGAGCCGGCACTAAACGCAAGTATCATTTGGTCAAATGGACAGCCGTATGCCGCCCCAAGTCCCAGGGGGTCTTGGAGTTATGAATTCCAAACTGATGAACGTGGCGCAAATGTGCAAGTGGATCTGGAGACTGTCTCAAGGGGAGACAGGGCTCTGGCTTGATTTTCTCAGGGCCAAATACTTCCCGTCCGACAACTTCTTCGCGTCCACGGGGAGCGGCTTTCTTTTCTGGAACTCTATTCAAGCGCTCAGACCTATCTTTGCCATGGGGGCGAAGTTTTCGGTCAAGGGCGGGCGCTCGACGCGTTTCTGGTTGGACCTTTGGATTGGTGACCAACCCCTCTGGTCCAGATTCAGAGACCTCTACAACATAGCTCTTGAACCCAATTTCTTTGTGGCTCAAGCTATGGGCGTGTCCCCGCCAGGGTTGCTGTTCCGTCTTGAGCTCACCGGTTCGGAGACAACAAGTTTGGGAAACTTGTTGACTCTTGTTGGGGAGGTAACAATATCCCAGGGTCCAGATATCGTGTCCTAGCACCTCAACGCCTCCGAAAAATTCTTGGTTAATTCCCTCTACCGAGCATTTGCTCAGGGACCTTATCAACAGGTGGCGTCCGGGTTGTGGAAGGCTCGGATGCCCCTCAAGATTAAGGTGTTTTTGTGGCAGCTGTGTCGTGATAGACTCCCCACGTCCGTCAACATAGCCAAGTGCAACGAGCCGGCCAACGGGCCCTGTGTGGTTTGCGGGGCGCCAGAGACCGCCAACCATGTCTTCTTCAACTGCCACCTGGCCCGTTTTGCGTGGAGTACGGTCCGCGAGGCTGCTGGTCGGGATTGGGATCCCCGGTCCAGTTCTGAGCTGAGTGCTCTTCTTTCGTCGGTTAGCAGGAGTGCTAGGCGTGTCATGTGGTGCTGCGTTGGGGCTTTTTTATGGGCTCTGTGGCATGTTAGGAACAAGCTAACAATTTAGGGTTCCTTCCCGTCTCATCCTGCTGAAGTGATATTCAAATGTGTCATCTTTTTGCAGCAGTGGGTGCCGCTGGGAAGGAACCAAGACGCTGATCTTCTGCAGCTCGCCCTTGCCCGTCTCCGACAAGTCTATGTTTTGGCAAGAGCTCCTGCGCCGCCTCCCTAGGGTCGCGAGGCATCTTTTGGCAACAACTTCGCGAGCCTGTGTGCTCTGATTCAGCCGGCTGTGGCCTGTAATCCTAGACTATTCCCCTCCATTCGCTCGATCTTTTGAGGGTGTTTGTTGCGTTGTAAAACTCTGGTTTCGCGTACGCTGCCTGTTGTGGGTTTTATTAAGTTAAAACCTGACGCTTCTGACGTCTTCATTCTAATTCTTTTATTTTACATATGTAAGTTACAGGTCAACACTCAATATTAGCCTGGAATGAAAACAGCCAAAGGAGGTCGATACAGGCCAGAAAACGAGCGGAAACGCTAATCAAAACGGGGCCTCAATTATAATATAAACTTGTATGGAACATCAGTATTTGGCCGTCTAAAACCGATTGTTCACAGTTTACATGCGGGAGTAAATAACTTGGGAAGTAAGAGTACACATGTGTGCGTTCACCAAAGCCTTTCGAAATCTAGTTTCAAAGATATTGATGCAAGAAACAAAATGATTCTTCAGTTGGACTACTTGGTTCAAAAGATAAGTTCATAATTGGCTAACCCAAATGATAAGTGCCAAACGTGTGGCACGAAGCACTCTGGCCCTGACGTTTTTTACAACTAAAATTGCCATCCAAAAATAAAAAAACAAACCTAAAACAAATTGAAACTTACCATCCGAAAAAAAGTTGCCATGCTTGACCACTAAAGTTGCCATCCTCGCATCACTAAACTTACTATAAAAAAACGTTTGAAATTGCCATGTATTCGTGCCACACGTGTGACACTTATCAGGGTCCTTGGCTAAACAATCATTTGGTCATGCCATTTTAGGCTTCAGCTCGAAATTTTCTTTTCCTAGAAACAAAGTAAAATAGAGACGAGCGTATTTTTTCCACTTACAAGGGGACGAGGGAAAGGTCTTCCTCCCCTCGATCTCGGCCTGCGAGCTCGTGGATTTTCCTTCCCTCTCTCCGCTGCTCCGGAGGTCGGTGACAGGAAGGGAGTCTTGGTGCCTCGGCTCTGACTAGTACTTAGGTTAGGATTTTAGTCCTTGTAGGGAAGACACTTCTTCTTCGAGTTAGCCTTTCGGGCCCAGTACTCCTCAAGTTCGTCCATCGAGATGGATAGGACAGAGCTCCAGCGTAGATTCCAACCAGCTCCTTGGGGTGGTGAGGTTAAGGTTTCTCGTCATGCGTGCGTGACGACAGAATTTGGTGTGAGGTTCTTCATATCGATTTAAGGGTTCAATGGTGACGATTGCAGCTCCAGGGTGCTGGTCCTTATGGGCACGTGCACGAAGACTTCCCGACTATCATCTACAAGGTCAGGCTAAGTCATGTATGGGAACAGTAAAAGCGGCAGTGGTCGTTCGGTGGTCTAAGGACGTTGATGTAAATTTTATTATATTTGAGATGCTTTATACTTCTGATGAACTTTTATAATAGATCTAGGTCCTTTCCGCAAAAAAACAAAGTAAAAGCTATAATCCAACACCAACACCATGCTACTATGCTCGCGTTTCATGTGTCCATCTAGAAAGCCCGGTGTCGCAAAATGAGCGTAGCTCAGATGACTAGGTTTCTTGTGGTGGAAAATGCCCATTAGGGTTCGAGTCTTAGACTTGACACGAGTGTTCGCATATTTTCTAGATTTATTCCAATCTTTTCGGCCCTACTCTTTCAGTTGTATAGCATGTTTGCCAACTACAAGGCATCTATGGTTTCGTCAATTTTAAAATCTGTCGGCTCAGTCTCTTAGAGGTGCTCATACACGTAAGTTGTGTGTGCGTGCACGTATGTGAGTGTTGTGAGTATGGTTGATTTGCCATTGATACATATTGGCAATACTAAGACTTGCCAAATATTGACAACTTTATGTGAAATCGAAGAGACAACTTGATAACCAACCAATTAGTGGCCAATATTTGACACAAAACCGAACATCGGCATTACCAATTTTTGGCATCAAATCAATCATGATATGTGTTTAAAAAAACCTAGTACCTTCTTCATTATTTCTTGGGAACAAAGAGTACAATATAAACACGTGTACACACACTACCACCTCACGCACAACATCTACTAAATACCAAAGTTTTTCCTAACTTTAACATGGAAGTATTGTGTTTCAAATCGTGTGCCGCTTAGCCCTTCAAAATATTAGCTAACTGCCCGTGCGTTGCAATGGACGCATGCATATTCTAGCTGTTAAACATCAATCGTGTCTCATATATACCTTCACCCACTATCACCACCTCCCCAATCCAATCTCACAATCTATGTCAATGTCCCATCCTTGGTAGTACTCGCAAGAAGATTTAGTACTATCAAATGTTACAAACTAATGGATTAGGCATGACAGCCAGCTGAATATTTAACTTCCTTGTAATGTGGTAAAATAAAGGCAAGAGTAATAAGTCTCAATTTGCATAACAAAAAAGGGTGTCTAGGGCACATCTAGATGTGCTCTAGTTATTGCACATCTAAGTGAGTGAATCAAGAATAAAGTGGTAAAGAAAAATGAAAAAGGAAATATCCACACGAATCTCAATGTAAGATGAGTGACATAGAACTTAGATGTGCAATACTTATAGCACATCTAGATGTGCTTTAGCAAAACTGAATAAAAAAAGATTAGTTTTCATATTATTGCAAGATCTTACGAATTCGGAATAGGCATGGGTGAAAAAACAACAGGCGAAATATATAAAGGCAAGAGTACTAAGTTTAATTTGCATAACCAAAATAAAATTAGTTTTCATTTCATTGCAAGATCTTACAAATTCGGGCTAGGTACAAGTGAAAAAACAACAGGCAAAATAAAGGGAGGGAATGAGTAGGACATGGAAAGAAAAGTACCGATTTGGTTTAGTTTATTTCAGGTTAGTCTATGTATGTACATTAAAAAACAAAGTATGTACATTTTTTTACGAAATGAGTAGGACAAAAAAAAAATGAAAACATCGACTTGATTTAGAAAACTCTGTCGGTGTCAAAACCGGCGGATCTCGGGTAGGGGGTCCCGAACTGTGCGTCTAGGTCGATGGTAACAGGAGACAGGGGACACAACGTTTACCCAGGTTCAGGCCCTCTCTATGGAGGTAATACCCTACTTCCTGCTTGATTGATCTTGATGAATATGACTATTACAAGAGTTGATCTACCACGAGATCGTAATGGCTAAAACCCTAGAAGTCTAGCATGTATGACTATGATTATGATTATCCTCCGGACTAAGCCCTCCGGTTTATATAGACACCGGAGGGGACTAGGGTTGTACAAAGTCGGTTACAGAGAAAAGAATCTTCATATTTGGACGCCAAGCTTTCCTTCCACGCCAAGGAGAGTCCCATCCGGATACGGGAGAGAGTCTTCGGTCTTGTATCTTCACAGCCCACTAGTCCGGCCCATGTCCAACAGGCCGGACACCCGATGACCCCTTAGTCCAGGACTCCCTCAGTAGCCCCTGAACCAGGCTTCAATGACGAGCTGTCCGGCGCGCAGATTGTCTTCGACATTGCAAGGCGGGTTCCCCTTTGCGAATACTCCAAGATAGTCTTCGGACGCAACGAATGTGTCCGGATCTGCAACACAAGTACCACACACAACCGCAGAGAGTATAATATTTCATGAATCCAATCCGCTGACAACTTTTTTTAAGGTGACATCACATCTGCCCGGTCATTATTTCGAACCGTTTTTATCTGCCGTTCCACGTTTCGAGATGCGGTTTTCATTGGCACGTCTCGTCAAAGCAGAGATCGTGTCCCCTTATTGCGGGATTCTCATCAATACGGGCGTGGGTAATCCAACCGTGCCGTTTGCACAGCCCTTGGGTACAGGCGAGTTTTAAGGCGAGTGGGGAGGCGCTTGATATTCACTGCCTCTATAAAGAGATAAGGATTCCCTCTTCTTCACCCACGCCTTCTCTCTTTCTCCGCCCTTCCATTCTCGAGCTCCAGCGCCCAAGTCCTCATCTTTTCCGCCTTAAGAAAGCACTCAACCATGTCCGGATCTAGAGCGCAAGGCAAGTGGATGGCCTCCTCCGTCAAGGAGAAGGACATCACCGAGCTTCGGGAGGCCGGGTATCTGGCGAAAGAGATCGCTCACCGGCTTCCGGCCAAGGGGCAAGTCGTCCCCACCCCGAAGCCCAATGAGAGGGTGGTGTTCATCCCCCATTTCGTCCGCGGGTTAGGGTTTCCTCTCCACCCTTTCGTCCGCGGACTTATGTTCTATTACGGGCTAGATTTCCATGATCTAGCCCCAAACGCCTTCCTCAACATCTCGGCATTTATTGTCGTGTGTGAGGCCTTCCTCCGCATTGCTCCCCACTTCGGACTATGGCTCAAGATCTTCAACGTGAAGCCGAAGGTGGTGGATGGCCAACACGCGGAGTGCGGAGGTGCCATGGTGAGCAAGATGCCCAATGTCACATGGACCAAAGGCACGTTTGTGGAGACCGTCAAGGAGTGGCAGAAACTGTGGTTCTATATCACAGAACCCCGCGACGCCACCTGGGCCGCGGCTCCCGAGTTCAAATCCGGAGCTCCAATGCGGCTCACCTCCTGGATTGAGAAGGGCCCAAATTGGTCTTCGTCGGACGAACTGATAGCGCTGCAAACGCGCATCCAAAGCATGGTGGATAAAAACATCAAGCTCGTCAACGTGGTCCAGGTGATGCTAGTTCGCCGGATCCTTCCATACCAAAGCCGAACATGCCCTTTATGAGAATTCGATCCAGAGAAGCACCAGACCTTGGAGGGCTCTTCGGAACCACTTTCGAAGATGTCTGGAAGTTGCTCTTTAAAGGCAACGAGACACCGCCGACCATAGACTCGGACCGCGGGAACGATCTAGGCCATCCTGCTATTGCGGTAAGTCCTTCACATCGAGGTGCATCCTCTACTTGCTTGTTGAAGGAAGATGTCTAAAACTTCACTTTTTATTTTTTCAGGTATGGACAGAGAAAGCGGAGCGGATTCGGTGCCCGGCTCCGCTGCCCGAGGAACCAGTCATCCCGCTCCTGGCGAAGATGCTGGTTCCGGTGCCCTACAAGGCGCCAGAGAAGAAGGCCAAGAAGAAGGCCAAGGGGGTCCGTGTTGGGGAACGTAGTAATTTCAAAAAATTTCCTACGCACACGCAAGATCATGGTGATGCATAGCAACGAGAGGGGAGAGTGTTATCCACGTACCCTCGTAGACCGACAGCGGAAGCGTTATCACAACGCGGTTGATGTAGTCGTACGTCTTCATGATCCGACCGATCAAGTACCGAACGCACGGCACCTCCGAGTTCTGCACACGTTCAGCTCGATGACGTCCCTCGAACTCCGATCCAGCCGAGTGTTGAGGGAGAGTTTCGTCAGCACGACGGCGTGGTGACGATGATGATGTTCCACCGACGCAGGGCTTCGCCTAAGCTCCGCAACGGTATTATCGAGGTGTAATATGGTGGAGGGGGGCACCGCACACGGCTAAAATATCGTATATCAAGTGTGTTTAGAGGTGCCCCCCTGCCCCCGTATATAAAGGAGCAAGGGGGAGGCCGGCTGCCCTAGGCGCGCCAAGGAGAGGGGGGGAGTCCTCCTCCTAGTAGGAGTAGGACTCCCCTTTCCTAGTCCAACTAGGAAAAGAGGGGGGAAGGAAAGAGAGGGAGAGGGAGAGGGAAAGAGGGGCTGCGCCCCCTTCTCCTAGTCCAACTAGGATTCCTCATGGGAGGGGGCGCGCCACCTCCTGGCTGCTGCCCTCTCTCTCCCCTCAAGGCCCACTAAGGCCCAATACTTCCCCGGGGGGTTCCGGTAACCCTCCGGCACTCCGGTTTAATCCGAAACTTCTCCGGAACACTTCCGGTGTCCGAATATAGTCGTCCAATATATCAATCTTTATGTCTCGACCATTTCGAGACTCCTCGTCATGTCCGTGATCACATCCGGGACTCCGAACAACCTTCGGTACATCAAAACATACAAACTCATAATATAACTGTCATCGTAACGTTAAGCGTGCGGACCCTACGGGTTCGAGAACTATGTAGACATGACCGAGACACCTCTCCGGTCAATAACCAATAGCGGAACCTGGATGCTCATATTGGTTCCCACATATTCTACGAAGATCTTTATCGGTCAAACCGCATAACAACATACGTTGTTCCCTTTGTCATCGGTATGTTACTTGCCCGAGATTCGATCGTCGGTATCTCGATACCTAGTTCAATCTCGTTACCGGCAAGTCTCTTTACTCGTTCCGTAATACATCATCCCGCAACTAACTCATTAGTCACAATGCTTGCAAGGCTTATAGTGATGTGCATTACCGAGTGGGCCCAGAGATACCTCTCCGACAATCGGAGTGACAAATCCTAATCTCGAAATACGCCAACCCAACAAGTACCTTTGGAGACACCTGTAGAGCACCTTTATAATCACCCATTTACGTTGTGACGTTTGGTAGCACACAAAGTGTTCCTCCGGTAAACGGGAGTTGCATAATCTCATAGTCATAGGAACATGTATAAGTCATGAAGAAAGCAATAGCAACATACTAAACGATCGGGTGCTAAGCTAACGGAATGGGTCAGGTCAATCACGTCATTCTCCTAATGAGGTGATCTCGTTAATCAAATGACAACTCATGTCTATGGCTAGGAAACATAACCATCTTTGATTAACGAGCTAGTCAAGTAGAGGCATACTAGTGACACACTGTTTGTCTATGTATTCACACATGTATTATGTTTCCGGTTAATACAATTCTAGCATGAATAATAAACATTTATCATGATATAAGGAAATAAATAATACTTTATTATTGCCTCTAGGGCATATTTCCTTCAGTCTCCCACTTGCACTAGAGTCAATAATCTAGATTACATAGTAATGATTCTTACACCCATGGAGTCTTGGTGCTGATCATGTTTTGCTCGTGGAAGAGGCTTAGTCAACGGGTCTGCAACATTCAGATCCGTATGTATCTTGCAAATTTCTATGTCTCCCACCTGGACTAAATCCCGGATGGAATTGAAGCGTCTTTTGATGTGCTTGGTTCTCTTGTGAAATCTGGATTCCTTTGCTAAGGCAATTGCACCAGTATTGTCACAAAAGATTTTCATTGGTCCCGATGCACTAGGTATGACACCTAGATCGGATATGAACTCCTTCATCCAGACTCCTTCATTTGGCTGCTTCCGAAGCAGCTATGTATTCCGCTTCACACGTAGATCCCGCCACGACACTTTGCTTAGAACTGCACCAACTGACAGCTCCACCGTTCAATGTAAATACGTATCCGGTTTGCGATTTAGAATCGTCCGGATCAGTGTCAAAGCTTGCATCAACGTAACCACTTACGATGAGCTCTTTGTCACCTCCATAAACGAGAAACATATCCTTAGTCCTTTTCAGGTATTTCAGGATGTTCTTGACCGCTGTCCAGTGATCCACTCCTGGATTACTTTGGTACCTCCCTGCTAAACTTATAGCAAGCACACATCAGGTCTGGTACACAGCATTGCATACATGATAGAGCCTATGGCTGAAGCATAGGGAACATCTTTCATCTTCTCTCTATCTTCTGCAGTGGTCGGGCATTGAGTCTTACTCAATCTCACACCTTGTAGTACAGGAAAGAACCCTTTCTTTGCTTGATCCATTTTGAACTTCTTCAAAACTTTGTCAAGGTATGTGCTTTGTGAAAGTCCTATTAAGCGTCTTGATCTATCTCTATAGATCTTAATGCCTAATATATATGCAGCTTCACTGAGGTCTTTCATTGAAAAACTCTTATTCAAGTATCCCTTTATACTATCCAGAAATTCTATATCATTTCCAATCAGTAATATGTCATCCACATATAATATCAGAAATGCTACTGAGCTCCCACTCACTTTCTTGTAAATACAGGCTTCTCCAAAAGTCTGTATAAAACCAAATGCCTTGATCACACTATCAAAGCGTTTATTCCAACTCCGAGAGGCTTGCACCAGTCCATAAATGGATCGCTGGAGCTTGCACACTTTGTTAGTTCCCTTTGGATCGACAAAACCTTCCGGTTGCATCATATACAACTCTTCTTCCAAAAATCCATTCAGGAATGCAGTTTTGACATCCATTTGCCAAATTTCATAATCATAAAATGCGGCAATTGCTAACATGATTCGGACAGACTTAAGCATCGCTACGGGTGAGAAGGTCTCATCGTAGTCAATTCCTTGAACTTGTCGAAAACCTTTCGCAACAAGTCGAGCTTTATAGACAGTAACATTACCATCAGCGTCAGTCTTCTTCTTGAAGATCCATTTATTTTCAATGGCTTGCCGACCATCGGGCAAGTCAACCAAAGTCCATACTTTGTTCTCATACATGGATCCCATCTCGGATTTCATGGCTTCAAGCCATTTTGCGGAATCTGGGCTCACCATCGCTTCTTCATAGTTCGTAGGTTCGTCATGGTCTAGTAACATAACCTCCAGAACAGGATTACCGTACCACTCTGGTGTGGATCTTGATCTAGTTGACCTACGAGGTTCAGTAATAACTTGATCTGAAGTTTCATGATCATTATCATTAACTTCCTCACTAATTGGTGTAGGTGTCGCAGAAACTGATTTCTGTGATGATCTACTTTCCAATAAGGGAGCAGGTACAGTTACCTCATCAAGTTCTACTTTCCTCCCACTCACTTCTTTCGAGAGAAACTCCTTCTCTAGAAAGGATCCATTCTTAGCAACGAATATCTTGCCTTCGGATCTGTGATAGAAGGTGTACCCAACAGTCTCCTTTGGGTATCCTATGAAGACACATTTCTCCGATTTAGGTTCGAGCTTATCAGGTTGAAGTTTCTTCACATAAGCATCGCAACCCCAAACTTTAAGATACGACAACTTTGGTTTCTTGCCAAACCATAGTTCATAAGGTGTCGTTTCAACGGATTTCGATGGTGCCCTATTTAGAGTGAATGCAGCCGTCTCTAAAGCATAACCCCAAACGATAGCGGTAAATCAGTAAGAGACATCATAGATCGCACCATATCTAATAAAGTACGATTACGACGTTCGGACACACCATTACGCTGTGGTGTTCCGGGTGGCGTGAGTTGCGAAACTATTCCGCATTGTTTCAAATGTAGGCCAAACTCGTAACTCAAATATTCTCCTCCACGATCAGATCGTAGGAATTTTATTTTCTTGTTACGATGATTTTCAACTTCACTCTGAAATTCTTTGAACTTTTCAAATGTTTCAGACTTATGTTTCATTAAGTAGATATACCCATATCTGCTCAAATCATCTGTGAAGGTGAGAAAATAATGATATCCGCCACGAGCCTCAATGTTCATCGGACCACATACATCTGTATGTATGATTTCCAACAAATCTGTTGCTCTCTCCATAGTTCCGGAGAACGGTGTTTTTGTCATCTTGCCCATGAGGCACGGTTCGCAAGTACCAAGTGATTCATAATCAAGTGATTCCAAAAGTCCATCAGCATGGAGTTTCTTCATGCGCTTTACACGGATATGACCTAAACGGCAGTGCCACAAATAAGTTGCACTGTCATTATCAACTCTGCATCTTTTGGCTTCGACATTATGAATATGTGTGTCACTACTATCGAGATTCATCAAAAATAGACCACTCTTCAAGGGTGCATGACCATAAAAGATATTATTCATATAAATAGAACAACCATTATTCTCTGATTTAAATGAATAACCGTCTCGCATTAAACAAGATCCAGATATAATGTTCATGCTCAACGCTGGCACCAAATAACAATTATTTAGGTCTAATACTAATCCCGAAGGTAGATGTAGAGGTAGCGTGCCGACCGCGATCACATCGACTTTGGAACCATTTCCCACGCGCATCGTCACCTCGTCCTTAGCTAATCTTCGCTTAATCCGTAGCCCCTGTTTCGAGTTGCAAATATTAGCAACAGAACCAGTATCAAATACCCAGGTGCTACTGCGAGCATTAGTAAGATACACATCAATAACATGTATATCACATATACCTTTGTTAATCTTGCCATCCTTCTTATCCGCCAAATACTTTGGGCAGTTCCGCTTCCAGTGACCAGTTTGCTTGCAGTAGAAGCACTCAGTTTCAGGCTTAGGTCCAGACTTGGGTTTCTTATTCTGATCAGCAACTTGCTTGCTATTCTTCTTGAAGTTCCCCTTCTTCTTCCCTTTGCCCTTTTTCTTGAAACTAGTGGTTTTACTGACCATCAACACTTGATGCTCCTTTTTGATTTCTACCTCCGCTGCCTTTAGCATTGCAAAGAGCTCGGGAATTGACTTATTCATCCCTTGCATGTTATAGTTCATCACGAAGCTCTTGTAGCTTGGTGGCAGTGATTGAAGAATTCTGTCAATGACGCTATCATCCGGAAGATTAACTCCCAGTTGAATCAAGTGATTATTATACCCAGACATTTTGAGTATATGCTCACTGACAGAACTATTCTCTTCCATCTTGCAGCTATAGAACTTATTGGAGACTTCATATCTCTCAATCCGGGCATTTGCTTGAAATATTAACTTCAACTCCTGGAACATCTCATATGCTCCATGACGTTCAAAACGTCGTTGAAGACCCGGTTCTAAGCCGTAAAGCATGGCACACTGAACTATCGAGTAGTCATCAGCTTTGCTCTGCCAGACGGTCATAACTTCTGGCGTTGCTCTTGCAGGAGGCCTAGCACCTAGCGGTGCTTCCAGGACGTAATTCTTCTGTGCAGCAATGAGGATAATCCTCAAGTTACGGACCCAGTCCGTGTAATTGCTACCATCATCTTTCAACTTTGCTTTCTCAAGGAACGCATTAAAATTCAACGGAACAACAGCACGGGCCATTTATCTACAATTAACATAGACAAGCAAGATACTATCAGGTACTAAGTTCATGATAAATTCAAGTTCAATTAATCATATTACTTAAGAACTCCCACTTAGATAGACATCCCTCTCATCATCTAAGTGATTACGTGATCCAAATCAACTAAACCATGTCCGATCATCACGTGAGATGGAGTAGTTTCAATGGTGAACATCACTATGTTGATCATATCTACTATATGATTCACGCTCGACCTTTCGGTCTCTGTGTTCCGAGGCCATATCTGCATATGCTAGGCTCGTCAAGTTTAACCTGAGTATTCCGCGTGTGCAGCTATTTTGCACCCGTTGTATTTGAACGTAGAGCCTATCACACCCGATCATCACGTGGTGTCTCAGCACGAAGAACTTTCGCAACGGTGCATACTCAGGGAGAACACTTTATGTTGAAATTTTAGTGAGAGATCATCTTATAATGCTATCGTCAATCAAAGCAAGATAAGATGCATAAAGGATTAACATCACATGCAATCAATATAAGTGATATGATATGGCCATCATCATCTTGTGCTTGTGATCTCCATCTCCGAAGCACCGTGCTCGTGATCTCCATCTCCGAAGCACCGTCATGATCACCATCGTCACCGGCTTGACACTTTGATCTCCATCGCAGCATCATTTGTCGTCTCGCCAACTATTGCTTCTACGACTATCGCTACCGCTTAGTGATAAAGTAAAACAATTACATGGCGATTGCATTTCATACAATAAAGCGACAACCATATGGCTCCTGCCAGTTGCCGATAACTCAGTTACAAAACATGATCATCTCATACATCAAATTATATCACATCATGTCTTGACCATATCACATCACAACATGCCCTGCAAAAACAAGTTAGACGTCCTCTACTTTGTTGTTGCAAGTTTTACGTGGCTGCTACGGGCTTAGCAAGAACCGTTCTTACCTACGCATCAAAACCACAACGATAGTTTGTCAAGTTGGTGCTGTTTTAACCTTTGCAAGGACCGGGCGTAGCCACACTCGGTTCAACTAAAGTGAGAGAGACAGACACCCGCCAGTCACCTTTAAGCAACGAGTGCTCGCAACGGTGAAACCAGTCTCGCGTAAGCGTACGCGTAATGTCGGTTCGGGCCGCTTCATCTCACAATACCGCTGAACCAAAGTATGACATGCTGGTAAGCAGTATGACTTATATCACCCACAACTCACTTGTGTTCTACTCGTGCATAGCATCAACGCATAAAACCAGGCTCGGATGCCACTGTTGGGGAATGTAGTAATTTCAAAAAATTTCCTACGCACACGCAAGATCATGGTGATGCATAGCAACGAGAGGGGAGAGTGTTGTCCACGTACCCTCGTAGACCGACAGCGGAAGCGTTATCACAACGCGGTTGATGTAGTCGTACATCTTCACGATCCGACCGATCAAGTACCAAACGCACGGCACCTCCGAGTTCTGCACACGTTCAGCTCGATGACGTCCCTCGAACTCCGATCCAGCCGAGTGTTGAGGGAGAGTTTCGTCAGCACGACGGCGTGGTGACGATGATGATGTTCCACCGACGCAGGGCTTCGCCTAAGCTCCGCAACGGTATTATCGAGGTGTAATATGGTGGAGGGGGGCACCGCACACGGCTAAAATATCGTATATCAAGTGTGTTTAGAGGTGCCCCCTGCCCCCGTATATAAAGGAGCAAGGGGGAGGCCGGCTGCCCTAGGCGCGCCAAGGAGAGGGGGGGAATCCTGCTCCTAGTAGGAGTAGGACTCCCCTTTCCTAGTCCAACTAGGAAAAGAGGGGGGGAAGGAAAGAGAGGGAGAAGGAGAGGGAAAGAGGGGCTGCGCCCCCCTCTCCTAGTCCAACTAGGATTCCTCATGGGAGGGGGCACGCCACCTCCTGGCTGCTGCCCTCTCTCTCCCCTCAAGGCCCACTAAGGCCCAATACTTCCCCGGGGGGGTTCCGGTAACCCTCCGGCACTCCGGTTTAATCTGAAACTTCTCCGGAACACTTCCAGTGTCCGAATATAGTCGTCCAATATATCAATCTTTATGTCTCGACCATTTCGAGACTCCTCGTCATGTCCGTGATCACATCCGGGACTCCAAACAACCTTTGGTACATCAAAACATACAAACTCATAATATAACTGTCATCGTAACGTTAAGCGTGCGGACCCTACAGGTTCGAGAACTATGTAGACATGACCGAGACACCTCTCTGGTCAATAACCAATAGCGGAACCTGGATGCTCATATTGGTTCCCACATATTCTACGAAGATCTTTATCGGTCAAACCGCATAACAACATACGTTGTTCCCTTTGTCATCGGTATGTTACTTGCCCGAGATTCGATCGTCGGTATCTCGATACCTAGTTCAATCTCGTTACCGGCAAGTCTCTTTACTCGTTCCGTAATACATCATCCCGCAACTAACTCATTAGTCACAATGCTTGCAAGGCCCAGAGATACCTCTCCGACAATCGGAGTGACAAATCCTAATCTCGAAATACGCCAACCCAACAAGTACCTTTGGAGACACCTGTAGAGCACCTTTATAATCACCCATTTACGTTGTGACGTTTGGTAGCACACAAAGTGTTCCTCCGGTAAACGGGAGTTGCATAATCTCATAGTCATAGGAACAATGGGTCAGGTCAATCACGTCATTCTCCTAATGAGGTGATCTCATTAATCAAATGACAACTCATGTCTATGGCTAGGAAACATAACCATCTTTGATTAATGAGCTAGTCAAGTAGAGGCATACTAGTGACACACTGTTTGTCTATGTATTCACACATGTATTATGTTTCCGGTTAATACAATTCTAGCATGAATAATAAACATTTATCATGATATAAGGAAATAAATAATACTTTATTATTGCCTCTAGGGCATATTTCCTTCAGTCAGGAGTGGCCCCCGCCGCAAGGGAGCTTCGGACGTGTCGTCTGAAGACAAGAGTCACTCCTCTACCGCCGAAGATGACGAGGAGGAGGAGGAAGAAAGCAGCTCTCCCCCTTATGGGGGAAGGAAGAAGAGGGCGGCCTCCACAAATCTGGAGGCGGAGGCGCCCAAGAGGGGAAGGGCCCCCTCGCGGATAACCCCGCGTGGGACGTCGACAACAGTCCAGTGCGACCCCCTCGAAGCAAGCCCCTGGCCGCATCGTAAGCACTAAAAATCCTGATGCGTCCATATATCCGGACTATCTTCTTCATAGTTTTAATATGTTGGATTATGCTATTGCAGTCCGGCCCACGACAGCTTCCTGCGATCCTCATCAGGAGGTTCGCTGGATTCAAAGGCGATGGCCAGCAAGTCACCACCGGCCGCTCACTCTCCCACGGCCAAGGGCGACGACGAGGTGCTGTCCCAAAGGACCTTCCCTGGCTAGGGAGAGGTTCAGGAGGCCATCAGGGTAGCGCTAGAGGGCGAAACCTCGGCCGCCGGACACATGGGGGAGCAGATCCCCATGGAGACTGGCGACGGGGGCCATGTTCAATTCGGCCCCCAGCTGAAGACGGTTCCGGAGACCTATACGGCTCCGGAATCCGGCGAGCATCCTCCTTCGAGAGAAGGAGGTGTGCCTATCCCGCCAGTGACCTCTGTCCAACCAGAGGCACCGGATAATCTGCTGGAAGCGCTACGAGGCGCTTCCATTATGGAGGAACACCGTGTCCTTATGGGTACGGTGGTTGAGAGGGTTCAGTCCGTCAAGAGCGGACTGACCGAAGCCTGCACCAGTCTGCTGACAGGCTTTGAGGTAAGCGACACAAAAGAAAAAAGTCATGGTATAGATAGTAGCCCCTGAGACACTGTCCGGTGTTTGGAAAGAAAAGCCGGACAGAGGATCAAGTAATTTTCGCAGGAAACCAACTAAATATGTCTTGTGTGAATGTGCAGGCGTCGTTGCTGGCCGCAACCTCTCATGCTGCTGAGGTCTCCGGACTAAGCAGAGTCTGGAGCCGGCCGAAGAAGAGCTCGGCCTTGTGAAAAGGCAGCTGGAGGACAAGCAAGGTATGTGGTGGCTTGCTGTATATTCGAAAAGAATAAATGATATGTGCTGACCGAAGTGTCATGATATTTGTAGGGGCGGCGACCGAGGTCGAGGTCCTTAAGAAGGCACTGGCCGAGGCCAAGGAGAAAGCTGCCAAGGAACAAGCCGCTCGTGAGAAGCACGAGGCCAGGGTTGATGAGGTCCAGCAAGAGCTCCAGGATGCCATGAAGAAATGCGAGATCTTGGAGCGCGATGTTTCGACTCAAAAGACCGAACTCGCCAAGGCTCGCCAAAACGCAGAAGCGGCCCGGGTTGAAGCCAAGGGCGTCCTCCAGGAGATCCAGGAGGCCAAGAAGATCGCGGCGTGTAAGGCGTTTAGTATGCAAAGCAAGTATGTGGAGAAGAAGTATCTCTTACTAACCCGGATTTCGAGTTCTCCACGGGCGTTTGTGGATCTGCCGCGCAGTGTTTCTAACGCTGCGGAATTCTTCCGAGCCGAAGAAGGGAGATCAAGGGAGAAGCTGTTCTGGTCGCAATACCTTGCGCCAGAACATCCGGTGCCCTTTAGCGATCAGCTAAAACAGCTGGTCGAGCTGCATAGGGTTGCCGAACTGGCCATGAAGGATTTAATAATCCAGCTGTGGCCTGCCGAAGCTATACCCAGTAGCTACTTCGGGCTCGTGAAGCGGCTAGTGAATGCCTGCCCTCGGCTGGACGTCGTCAAGCGGTCGGTCGGCATCGAGGGCACGCGCATGGCCTTCGCCCGCGTCAAAGTGTGGTGGGCGAAGATGGACGCCGTCAAGCTTGTGACCGAGGGACCGCCTGAGGGCAAGGAGCACCGCACGCCCGAGCGGTATTTTGAAGATGTCCTGGAGGGGTCTCGTATTGTGGCGACGCAATGTGCGCAAGACATTATTTTCGAATGAATACATTCATGTTGTCTCTGCCTTGTATGATGAAACAAAGTCGTTACGTAATATAATGTTACATAGAGTCGGTTACATAGGAAGGCATCTTCATAGTTGATCGCCAAGCTTGCTTTCCACGCCAAGGAGAGTCCTATCCGGACACGGGTATAGTCTTCGGCCTTCGTGTCTTCACAGCCCATCAGTCCGGCCCATGGATAATAGGCCGGACGCCCGAGGACCCCTTAGTCCAGGACTCCCTCAGTAGCCCCTGAACCTGGCTTCAATTACGAGGAGTACGGCGCGCAGATTGTCTTCGGCATTGCAAGGCGGGTTCCTTCTTTCCGAACTACAAGAATCTCCGGACGCGATAATAGTATCCGGACCTGTCACACACACCATACACAACCGCAGAGAGAATATAATTTCACACGAGTCCAATCTGCTGACAACTTTTTGTAGCATGACATCACGTCTGACCGGTCATAATTCCGAACCATTTTGTGTCTGCTGATCCACGTTCCGAGACGCGGTTGCCATTGGCACGTCTTGTCAAAGCAGAGATCGTGTCCCCTTATTGTGGGATTCTCATCAATGCGGGCTTGGGTAACCCAACCATGCCGTTTACACAGGCCTTGGGAATAGGCGAGCTTTTAGGGCGAGTGGGGAGGCGCTTGATATTCGCGGCCTTTATAAGGGGATAAGGATTCCCTTTTTTCACCCACACCCTTTCTCTCCCTCAGCCCTTCCGTCCTTGAGCTCCAGCGACCAAGCTTTACACTACAAAGAAAGACACATCCGTGACATTTTGGGCCGAACGGATTTTTTTTCTGTCATACTTATGACACTTCTATGACGATAATTGTGACAAAACCCGATATCATCATAGATGTGGTGGGGTCCTACTTCTATGACAAAAAATCATGACAGAAAATGGGCTTTTCGTCCTGGGCGGGCCGGAGACGCAGCTGCATGACATTCTTTGGGCCGTCCATGACGGAAAAAACCATGGCAGAAGCGAGGGCGAGGAAAATATCGGGGTGTTCCCGGTTACGGTGTGTGGTCGGGGCCGTGCGATGCATGTTTCTCTCGTACACGCACGCGCGTGGGTGCGAGGCGTTGGGCTCTAACTGAACCCGAGCGAGGCGTTGGGCTCTAACTGAACCCGAGCGATTGCACTGCAGGCTATGCGTTACTGAACCCGAGCGATCGATCAATGGCTGTTAACTGAACCCGATCGAGCGATTCCTTCGCTACTGCTGCTAACTGAAGCCGATAGATGCTGCCTCTGGATGAACAGTGGGCGTTGCTGGGGGGGGGGGGTTGGTTGAACAGTTCCCGGTGGGGGTGGATGAACAGGACCCCGTGGTGTTGCCTCTGGATGAACAGGACCCCGATCGATCGAGCCGGTTGGGGCTGGATGAACAGGACCCCGTGGAGGGCTGGATGAACAGGACCACCCTGTGGAGGGCAGGATGAATAGTAGACGGTGGAGGGCTGGATGAACAGTAGCCCATGGAGGGGTGGTTGAACAGGAGCCCGTGGAGAGGGCTGGTTGAACAGTAGCCGGTGGAGTAGCGCGCGGTGGAGGCTGGATGAATAGGAGCCCGTGGATGAACAGTCACAGGTGGAGGCTGGAGGAGGTCGACGGTGGATGAGCAGTAGCCCGTGGAGGCTGGAGGGGGTCGACGGTGGAGATGAATAGTATCCCGTGGAGTCCCGTTTTGCGGTACGCCACACCCCTCCCGATGAACAGGACCCCCGTTTCGACCGTAGCGCTCCAACACAAGTCCGTTTCCTCCGTTTTGCGGTACGCCACACCTCTCCCGATCAACAGGACCCCCGTTTCGACTGTAGGAGGTCCGTTTCCTCTATTTTGTGGTACGCCAGACCCCTCCCAACGAACAAGATCCCGTTTCGAACGTGGCCGATCGAACATAAGGCCGTTTCCTCCGTTCTGCGGTACGCCAGGCCTCGTTTCCATCGGCTGTTCCGTCCAAGCCCTCCCGATGAACACGCCAATGCATTCCGTTCGGACCCAGCCGGTGGGCTCCCCATGAACACGACGACGACGCTGTTTCTCCGTTCCGACCCAGCCATGTACACAAGCCCTGGCCGTACGTATGCGCGAGTAGGCGTTCTAGACCCTGCCTGTATGTACGTACGTGGCCGTATTTTCTTTCTTGCACACTGGCCGCTGTACGTACGTGTACATGCTACGTGCGCGCCTCTACTACGACATGTGCGCGCCTCGACATCGACCAGTATGTACATACACGTTCGTGACCAGAATGACAACGCTACGTACGCTTCGACCAGGTGGGTCCCGACTGTCAGGCACTTCCTTGCGTGCGAAGATGTAGCTGGTGGGTCCCAGCAGTCAGGGGGAAACGTTTTTTTCGCGAAATACGGTGGCTCGTCCGGTGGGTCCCCGCTGTCAGGTGGAGGAATAATTATTTTGCGCGTAATAAGGAGGCACTTCCTTGCTGCGGCCGTGGACCCAGCTGTCAGCCTCTCCACATACAGTACTCTTCCGATGGAAGTTGGTCGTTGACCACATTGACCATGCTGCGCCGAGAGCACCAAGGTGGTGGACGACGGCGAGGCCTAGGAAGGGGACGACGCGGAGCCAGGGAAGACGCGGTAGTGGATGCCCATGCGGAGAGGAGTACGAGGGTTCACTGGTTCGACTGCGGTGTGAAGCTGCCGTTGCCGCAGAATAACAGGGGTGTGGGTGAGTAGAGGGATGGCCTAGCCAGCGGTGGGAGTAGTAGGGGGCGGTGAGGCCTTCGCGGCATCGCAGCCGGCCACGGGAGGCAGGAGCACGAGGTACGACCGGCGCTGGTTTGGGCGGCTGAAGCAAGAAGACCAGAGGTTGAAGAAGCACTACGGCCGTTGGATGGACATCGTACGGTCACTGGAGCTATAATCGTGCATATTGACTAAGTTGACAAAGCCCTCCATCCCCATCAACTTAGTAGGCCCACAAGTCAGCCTCCCACTATACTGGGTCCCAGCTAGCAGGGGGAGTATTCATTTTTTGTGCGTAATAAGGAGGCACTTCCTTGCGTGCGAAGATATAGCTGGTGGGTCTGAGCTGTCAGCGGCGGTAACCTTTTTTTCGCGAAATACAGAGGCCCTTTCGGTCGGTCCTAGATGTCAGGTGGAGGAATCATTATTTTGCGCATAATAAGGAGGCATTTCCTTGCGTGCGGCCGTGGACCCAGCTGTCAGCCTCTCCACGTACAGTCCACTTCAGATGCATGTCGGTCGTTGACCATGTTGACCAGGCCGCGCTGAGAGCACCAGGGCGGTGGAGGACGGCGAGGCCTAGGAAGGGAACGACACGGAGAAAGGGAAGACTCGGCAGTTGTTTCCCACACGGAGGGGAGTACGACTGTACGAGGGTTTACTGGTTCGTCTGCCATCGCCGGAGAATAACAACAGGTGTGGGTGAGTAGAGGGATGGCTAGGCCAGCGATGGGAGTACGGTGGGGCGGTGAGGCCTGCGCGGCAGCACAGCTGACCGCGGGGAGGAGAGAGCAGGCAGTCCCGTCGGCGCTTGTTTGAGCGGCTGGAGCAGGAAGAGCAGAGATTGAAGAAGCACGATGGCCGTTGGATGGATATCCAACAGTCACTGCTTGTGCGTCAACCTTTTTTTTAGGAAAGCCTCAAATCTATGGAAAACATCATACAACCCATCTGCCATTATTTCTAATAATTTACAGCCCATTTGCTAATTCTTAAGTTTTTTTGAGCCCACATTCTTTTTGTTAGCATTACAACCCATATTGTGGCCACGGTTAAAAAATTATACGAAATTTTGCATATTTCGGTGCGGTCCGAACTGTTTTTAATCCCGAAATTTCGAGTCAAGTTCAAACTGATTTTAGAAATAAAAAAATCAATGCAATTTAAAATCTCAAAATGAAAAAAGAAATTTGAAACTAATTGCCGGTTTGATGTGTTTTAAAAATGTACAACCCATTTCTCATTACTGATAGGCCATTTTCTCGGCCAGCTGAATGAAAGCTCTCCTCGTCTTGAAAGATTTGCAGCCCAACAGGCCTGACAAAGTGACTTACTTGGCAAATCACAAAAAACTGGGCTGTGGCCGTGGACCCAGATGCCAGCCTCTCCACGTACAGTACTCTTCCGATGGAAGTCGGTCGTTGACCACATTGACCACGCCGCGCCGAGAGCACCAAGGCGGTGGACGACGACGAGGCCTAGGAAGGGGACGACGCGGAGCTGGGGAAGACGCGGCAGTGGATGCCCACGCGGAGAGGAGTACGAGGGTTCACTGGTTCGGCTGTGGTGTGAGGCTGCCATCACTGCATGGCCTGGCTAGCGGTGGGAGTAGTAGGGTGCGATGAGGCCTCAACGACAGCATAGCCGGCCACTGGAGGCAGGAGCAGGCAGTCTGCCGGCGCTGGTTTGGGCGACTGGTGCAAGAAGAGCAGCGATTGAAGAAGCAGTAGGACCGTTCGATTCAAATCCAACAGTTACTGCTGCTAGAATCGTTTGTTGACTAAGTTGACAAGCCCTACGTATGCGTCAACTTAGTAGGCCCACAGGTCAGCCTCCCAACTTAGTTGACAAAATATTCTTAATCCAAAAATTAGTAGCCATACTAAAACAAATTTAATAATAAATTAGTACTATGTCATGTTAAATCCAATGAAATATGTATAAGATATGAGTGAAGAACAAAAACAAAAAAAGAAACTAATATCCCATTTGCTATATTTTTTTTGGAATTTTCAACCCCTTTTGATATTACTTTTAACAGACACTGACCATACTCTTTGGCCAGGCCGGAATGCATCCCTTCTCGTCTTGAAAGTTTTGCAGCCCAGTAAGTCGGAGAAAACAAATAGGCCTAGCTAGGGTATTCTTTAAAAAGAAATATTGGGCTACCTATTTTCCCAAAGAAAAAGCTGCTGGGCTGGTCATGTTGTTAGACGGGCCACAGAGACCGCACAACCCAGTTTATAGCCTGCTCCTCCGAATTACTACTAAAAAAAGTTGTGCAATTCTGTCGTTAATTGACTATACGTTGAAAATGATGCGGGTCCCAGATATCAGCAGGGTGGATTAGAGTAAAACAACGAGGGGTTCATCTGAGTAGTAAAAGAGGCGCTTGCTTGTGTTCGGGAGTGGACCTGGTGGGTCCGTACTATCATACTCACAACTACAGTCCTCTCCCGATTCACTATGTTGACATGGACCGTTTCAAAAAAAACTATGTTGACAGGGCCGGACGACGGCGCCGCGGTGAGCGGACCAAGGCGGAGGATAAAGTGCTGTCGCCAATGTGCTGGGCTAGGTTGGACATTCTTATTGAAAAATAAAAATGGACCGGATCTATTTACGACGTTGACTACGATTAGCATGGGTCCGCTGGTTGCAGGAAGAAAATGCTGGGAGAAAGAAGACTGGTCGCTATCTTTGCTGAAGAATAATATCGACTGAATGTAACGACACTATCATAGGAAATAATATCCTCCTGTTAAATCATGAATTTAATGAACTGGTGCATGAGCATTTAGCTTTATTTATTTATTTACTTATTTATGTTTAGGGGACCATGAGCATGTACCTGGGCCGGATTCATGTGAGACCCTCCCTTCCAGTTAATTATGGGCTTCTCTATTGGGCCTTCATCAGTGGGCTGCATGTTATCCACAAGTGGAAAATGTGTTCCGTATGAAAAATAGTATGCGCTATGTACGGTACGGGGCACTAAAGGATCGAACCGTGCAACGACTTCCAAAACATTGTGTTTGTCGTTCTAACAAAACATTTATTCAACCAACAGATGAAATATACTACCGATTGTACATTGAAAACAGCAGCAGCAGCAACCAGGGCTGGGGGTGCAACAGAAGCAGTAAGCAGGCCAGAAGAGTGAAGACGCAGCTCTCTCTTCCATTCCAAACATCAGCCATCATTACAAAAGGGCTACCAAAAAAGAACAAGTGTATGCATCAAACTAAATAAAGATCCTACTACACCAAGTGTACGCATCTAACTAACTGGCTTAGTTAGACATTACTATTTATTAAGCTGTGGAGATTGGCTGATGGCTTGAACCAGATGGGTGCCTGACGGGGGAAACTCCAGCCAGCAGGTCAAAGTCTGATACTTGGGACCCTCTCTCCTACTTTGGGCTGCAGAGCGTGTCGGCACATATCAGGGTATGGTGCATGCAGAGACGCATGGTACGCTGTGTACACACAGTTCTGCCTGATGAACGAAACCGCGCTGCCATCATGATCCTTGCCGTCAGTTATCTTCTGGTTAATCGGATAATTCAGTCTGACAAACAGAGAGCGTGTACCAAGGCTACTTACCAACCTCCAGTCAAAAATTCCTGAAGGCTGAGAGAAGCTGGGATCCTGCTAAAAGACCTTGCAGTGACTGTGATTGTATTCCACGAAACAACACGTCCGGTATGTGCGAACGATCATCAATCGTTCGCCGTCGTCTGATCGAGCCAGGAACCACCTGCAACTGCCATGCCGCTTTTCTTTGAAAGGTTCTGGGATTAGGAAGGGTAGGGACACCAGGCGGCCTACAGCATCATATCAAGTTGGAGTCAAATAACCCTCAACAAAAGTTGGAGTCAAATAAAAAAGGGCTCTTGATGTTGTCAATCTTAAGAACAACATCTTATGAGCATGAGTATTTTTTCAGTAAATGTTGACATTAATATAAGCAAGCCATCATGATATCATAGGAAAGTAACATACTGCTGTAACAACCGTTTGTCGCGATACTGGAGTAGGCCAGCAATACGTCCAGCCATAGAAGGAGTCGACAGCGTAAATGAAGCCCTTGTGTTCAATGGCATCAGAGAACCATGGAGGATGTATGATCCTGTGATGGACGTGCAGATTTACCCACTTACCGCAATGACCTGCCAGATAGGCGAGACCGCGGTTGAAGAACGCAATTAGCTTGAAGTCTTTATAATTCGCAGATCTTGTGGGCACTTGGCAGATTACAACCTTGAGCAAATCAAACTTGGTATCATGTTGGCTACTGTAAGATTCCGAGTATTTTGGGCCGCGGTGCCAAAGCAGTGCAGTGTTAATCGAAGGAAGGGGGATCAATCGCCGGGTGTAGACCTCCACGAGCATCCAGCTGCCGCGACCGTCGACGAGCACCATCCAAGACGTGTTCATGCCGACCCAGTACATACCGTTAATGTAGTTGAGGGTGACGGGGATTGGATCGCACTCAAGGGGGTTGATGCTCGCCACCCTACGATCGTTATGCTGCGTGACACGCCGTTTCTGAAGATTAGGCGGCATTAGCAAGCAAGGAGCTGGCTTAAAAATCTCCGGCCTAAGGGCTTTGAGTAAATGGTACAGCCCCGACGAGCACGCGGCGAGCGGCATGGTACTGAGATTGTCCACACGCGAAACAATGAGCTTGATTACCTCTGTGGGGAGCGAATTCCAGCTACTCTTTCGGCTGACGCTGCTCGGTTCTGCCATTGTTAGTGCTTGGGTTTCGGACGAGGGGGGGAGGCGCCTTAGCAGGGATGGAAGATTGGACGAGGGGGGGGGGGAGGCGCCTTAGCGGGGATGGAAGAGCGGACAAAGATGGAGAAGCGAACATGTGCTGCGGGAAGTGGACATGTGATGATGACTACAGCACGCCGCTTGACTTACGAGACACATACCAGCAGCGTAGGGTCATATCGAAGTCAGACAACTTGCTTGAGTGATCACAATACTGGTACTCCCTACAGTACCTGCTACTATGCCCTAACTTGCTTGAGTAGAGTAGTAGTGGAGTAGGACTCTGCTCTACTACTAGCACCAGAGGAGTAGTATGTTCTAATCTAAAATAGTTATAAACTTCAATGCCCGAGCGTGGAATGACTACGAACCGGCATCGGTGCTAACTCCAATCCTGCAAGTCATGGATTTGTTTCTTTTTAACTTTCTGTTCGAATCTTTAGCCAACCTGCAAGTCATGTACACTGTACTGACAGTGGAACCCACAGAGTACTTAGAATACAAGATTAAGGATGCAATTAGCTTTTTATAGGGGAGAATCATACACACAATTAACTCAAATGGATTGGACGTGAATCTATTATTCTCCAACGGCAACCAACAAATTTCCTCCCGCGGGCTGGAGTAGGTTTCTTAGTTTGCATGCGGGTTTAACGGAGGGGTTTGATGGAGGCGAGTTCAGCCGGGCGTGCAGTGGACGTCGCAGTACTATTTGATTTGACAACTACAACAAGTATATTATAAAAAACAAAGAAGAGTAGTAGAGATAGAGATAAGAGTAGAGACTAGGGAGGAGCACCAACTAGTATATTATAAAAAACAAAAATGGAGGTAGTAGTTTTTTTAATCAAAGAAGGGTTTCCCCCTTCCGATTTTCATTACTGAAAACCAACATCTAACTCTAAACATAGTATTTGCCCTAGAACTACCAGGTTCAACATCTCGCAACATAAGCCCATACAACCATACGCCAAGGAGGTACGTAGTACTATGAATTCCATTTTCGCTCCATACCAATTGTTCTAAAAACTACTTAGTACTTATAACGCGCCATTGAAAATAGGAACTTTTAACCCCGCTAAAAAATGATATTTTAAACATGGCTACTCGATCTGTGGCAACTGGCGAGCCACCGCCTCCAAGTCATTCACCTGTGGTCCTGACCATCAACTCCTATGGATCAAATTATCACGCGAGCTAACTATTCCTACAAAGGTGCGCTCCACCACATACCCAGTACCCACGAATGCAGCAATCGTGCACCTAGGGTTTTAGGGTTTATTTGTTAACGTTGCCTTTACGTAACACTCGTGTGTGCGAGACAGCGAGAGACCGACTGCGTGTTTGCACATCTTCTCTTCATATATGTACTCCACCGTCTGTCTGGTGTCCAAAAAATTATAATAACTACTAGCAATGTGCCAATGTGTTGCCACACGATCTGAGTAGTTTAATACATATTCACCGATTTGATAGAAAAAAAGTCTTGTTTTGAAATACGTATATCACTAAAAAAATGTTATGTTTCACTCAAAATATATTCCTTTGGCGGTTTTGATGAGATAAGGGAGGAATGTTGTTGGTTTCAAGATTCGAGAAGTGGTATATGTCTAATTTCTACTCTTACTAGCAAGATGCCCGTGCGTTGCACGGAACATGAAGATCTTGTGGGAGAAAAGGATGAACGAGGGAAGGCCTTATCTGCAAATGTGGAGAGGAGTGCGGGTAAATTGCCATAGTTTCGTTCCTATCCGTCAGATATAAATCGAACGGCCTATATTGCAGGATGGCAGGCCCACCATCATCACCAACTCTGTTCTTTATCCCTACTCTTATAAAAAGCATAGTCGGTGATGATCGTGTGCCTGCCATCCTGCAATATAGGCCGTCCGATCTATATCTAACGGATAGGAAGGAAACTATGGCAATTTTGCAAAAAGATACCCACACCCCTCTCCACACTTGCAAATAAGGCCTTCCCTTGTTCATCCTTTTCTCCCACAAGATAAACTACTCATACAAATGCATCTTGATGTTCCGTGCAACGCATGGGCATCTTGCTAGTTGTTGCAAAAAGCCCATGTGTGAGAGAGAGAGGGAGAGAGGAGGAGGACGGATTGCATGTGTGACAAAGACACAAAGAGTGTGTGTGCGAGAGGTATCATCTTAAAATGAGGTGATAGTGTGTGTGTGCACGATCGAGAGGGCGTGTCTCAAGAAGGGAAGAAAAATCTACATAGATACAAGGAGCGGGAGAGAGACATGTATGCGATAGTGGAAGCACGAGTGTGCGGGTGTATAAACCTATCTAGAGGCTAGTCGATAAATGTTTGTGAGAGAAATACGAGTCGGGGTGCGAAAGCGAGAGTTTTGTGTGTG